>NC_079442.1:33245759-33303259 GCF_903798145.1 Danio aesculapii | reverse complement strand
TCAGAATTAAGTGTTATTAATTAAATTCCTCCTCCCTTTTTCCTTAAAACAAGCAAAATAATCTGCCTGTGGGGTTAGGAAAATAAGAGTATGTCAAAAGGGGAAAAAATATTATTTTGCTAAACACATTGGCAGATGACGTTGCTTGTTTTAAGGAAAAACTCACTTAATTTCGACACATTATTTCTTAAAACAAGACAATATCTTATTGCTTGTCTAGAAAATGTTTCTTGATTTTAAGAATCTTAATAAAAGTAAGAAAAGCTTTTTTTTGCAGTGTGGTTAATTGTAATGTTCAATGTTTATTCCATAATAATAATCCCCATCCTTCAAACCACTAGGTTTTTCCCATTTTTTCGACAGTTTATTTGAAACATTAGACATTTTATTTGCATTTAATATGCTTTCTATATATAAAGACCCTTTTTTATTTTTATGTGGTGCTTTTAGTCTCATCTCTTTCACCAATTTATTTTTACATTTATAATAAATTAATTTTTGGATTATAATTTTGTCTCATTCTGTTTTGCTTTTATATTCGAGATTTAATGTGAATAATATACTCTCTAATTTTAATTGGGTCGTTATTTTGGTCATAACGTTGCTTGGTAACAGTTAACTAACAAAGTAATAATTACAACTAAGTGACAAATAAATAAATGAAATAATGAATTTGTATTATTCAAACCATATTACAAATGAGAGACATGCCTCACAAGATAATAATTTAGTCATTTGTTACCGGATTATACTTCTACCTAATAATACTGTCTTTTCAGCTCCTGAGTGAATTAAACAGTAACATGCTCCTGTTCATTTGTGTTTTTGGTGATGGGCTTATATGACTTGTGCATGTAAGCAACATTTCATAGTGTTGCATGGTCTTACATTTGAAAGAACTACTCTTTCTTTTTATATGCAGAATTTATGTATATAAATGAATATATAATTTTTTTGTTTCTCTAAGAGGACATACTGTAAATGAGAGAATTCCTTAGGTTACCGCAGTCCTGTCTGCATTTCCCATTTCAAACCTCAGTGAGACATCTGTCTTATCCACATCGGATATCTGTCTTATTGTCCTGCTCCTCTCATTTAATCAAGACTTGTCCAGATAAAGGTAAAAGAGAGGAGGATGATGTGCTTCAGGTCAGTCTTTCTTTCTTTCTCTCTCTCTCTCTCTCTCTCTCTCTTTCTCTCACCTGAGAGCTAATGCCGTTATTCATCAGCGGTGACAGGACTGGGCCAGGACTGTCTCTCTCTTTGTGTGTGTTTCTAAAAATAATGCGCAGTCAGCAGTTAAAGTCCTTTAACACAACTGCATCTTTGCAGGGATTGCTGGGCAATATAGGCAAACAAACAAGTATACAAAATACACATTTGTTAGCATCAATAATGACATAGTTGTTACTGTATACTTGGCGCTTGTTCTCAGAGCTTGTTCTCATGATGGACACTAGTGAAAAGGATTTGTGAGGGCTTCATGAACTTGTGTTGTGTGTTTAGCGGGTCTCACATGATCGCCTCTTTGGCTTGCCCTGGGCATCATGGCACTGGAACGCCCTGCAATCATCCAGTTACAAACTCCTCGAGACATGACTCATTCATCAAACTCTGTATTAGTCCTTTTTACATGCTGGTAATGTCATCCTCTCTGCGTGTGTGTTTACAGCACGCATAATTACAATCAAGTGAGACTGGTTAGTTCTGTAGGCTAACACAGGCTGGCTTTGTGTAGCGGTTGTTAGAAGACGCTGCTGTTGGATGTTGAGGTTTAGACTGAGACATCCACTGACAAGACAATTTCAAGTTGAAATGACTTTTCCTGAATACATTCAAAAACATTTTTAGATAGAGAAACAGAACTTAGGTATGCCAGAGGTTTATTACACACTCTCTGGTCATTTGGCACCATTTTGCAAATGAATATGAATAAGTTAGTGTATTCTACATTCAGCAGTTTAGGTTTCTATTCCCTTTGCATTTAAAGACTTAACAAATTATTACAGGTCAGATCAATATTTTGTGTCTAATGGGTTATATGCACAGCTAGTGCTTTTTAGTCCATGATGAGAGCTTTATGTGACTGTTTTCAATTTCATATGGTTTCTTTTACAGCATCGATGTTGTAATGTAATTCAACTATAATAAGTAAAATAGACTTAAGCATCCATTTGGTTGTTAAAGCGTAAAAAGAGACGAAAGACCATTAAAACGCAGACACCATCATTAGCAGCAGGCTGGCACAGAAACTCCATTGAAAATACTGGGGTAAAATTAATTTCCATATTTTAAAGACATGGCGTGGAAAAATAGAATTTAATGCAGTCCTTCTTGTTTGGTCTGATACCAACTTTATATAGCATCTCAGCCAGAAAGTGAAGATTGCTGTTTTTTAAAGAAATCAGATCTTAAACATGGCGATTTTGTATGGGATGACAATTAACCAGAAGCCCTGGGGCTGCCTGACTGAAATTAAAAGTCCATGTGCTTATCCCCGATTGTTTAGTATAGTGGCAAGTCATGTAATAAGATAATAGGCACACTGTAAACCCTAATGCTGTAACTAATTAATTGAACTGAGTTGTATTAACTTAAATCATTAAAATTCGTTAATCTTAATTAACCTAGATGAGTATTTAGAACTTTTTCTTATTTTTGAGTTTATAAAAATTTAATCTTTCAAGTAAGGTGAACGATTTTGCTGTGTTTAATTTATACAAAATGTCTCTTTAAAGTTTCATTAACTCAAAATCTTTCAGCCCAGTGATTTTGCGTGTGACGTCATCCAGGTTCACGTACGTTCTCGTGCTTCATTCGTTTTTTTCAAGATGGCGGATCGGCCTCGCTTCACACTACAGTAAGTAAACTATTTACAAATCCAAGAAATATTAAATTTATGTTTTAATCAATATAATCACAGTAACAGTTCAATGTAATGTAGAGTTTGTCAGAATGCGTTTACATGTCGTGCATTACAGAAAACGTGTTTAGCCCCACTTGTTGCTAACTAACGTTAACATTACTGTTTTAAAAAAATTGAATCAGTGCAACGTTAGCGTTAGTTGAAATGTGTTAACTATGAATTTTAACAGTGTTATAAGGACAAAAACATTTGAAATCGGCAGATTCAATTTTTAACATATTTTTAAATCTTGGCGCGAGCATGCATTTAGGTTGTCATGGTGACGCGCGCTCACACAACCGCACGTCATGGCACTGCGCTGAACTCTGTCCAGACTGTGAATGTGGTATTATCTTCGCGATCTGTAGGCACTACGGAAACGAAAGGCGCATAATCATAACTCAAATAATCTCCGCCTAAATACAGAACGGTATTTTCTGATGACGGGCAAAAACTTAGCCTCAAAACGTAGCTGTCTGTCACACACAGCTTGTTGCATGCTGATCCATACACGAGAGCCTAACGGAGAACATTTAAGCTGTGCTCCTCACCTGAGCAGGTACAGAGCAGAGCGTCATCTCACACTAGCACATTGAGGTAAAGTTGGTTTTATATTCATACATTCGTCCAGTAACAACTTGTGACTCTCTCCATATGTCGTTTACCATGGTACTTTGTGTATTCGGTCTGAAATCATATACAAGTATGACATGAAAACAACATTAACGTTACACTTAATGCACAATTTTTTTGACTGAACAATGTTGTACTTTGAAAGTCATTGTCTGCTAATATGATTGTACTGTTTAGAATATGCAAAAACGACTTTTCTGAAATTATATTATATTATTAAGGAGAAAGTCTGAATGTGTAAATATAAAACTAACTTTACCTCAATCACCAGTACTGATCAGCACTGATTATTTCCCTGTGATCGAGAAGACATCTCTGCATATCAATGATTACCTGATCAATGCGATCAGTTAAATGATTTTAAATGTCATTTAAGTCAAACATATGTTAAAGGTATGGTAAACTTTTTTTTCCAATCTATTTTTTAAATATTTACTCAGGAGAGAATATATATAGCCTAAAAACAAAGTATGCCTATCTATAACACAGTAATACAAAGTAATTAAAATTATTAAATAAAATATTAAATAAAATAATAACAAAACAAATATTCTAATCATCCAGACGTGGTAAACAAGAAATAGTTTTTCTGATGTGCAAATTTTGCAGCTTAAAATATATTTATATCTTAAATATATATATATATTTTTAGGCTATATATTTTTACATCATTAGACAATAAGGTAAGTTTTGTTATTTCTAGCTTTTAAAAAAAGGCCTTAAATTTCTTTGTCGTCCTATTCAGTTTTCAAAATTTCAATACTGTTTAAGTTAAATCCGTGTTCATCGAATCAAAGCAACTAACATGATGATCAGCTCTATTGCTAACCGTTTTGGGGGTTGACGTTAGACATCATGCAATTGTACTACTTCCACTCTCAGCTGAATGACACTGTGACTTTGTGTACATACAGAATTGAAGGTCGGTTGTTGCTGACTACAGAAAGATTCTTATATGGAGGCATGTAAAAGGTGGGTAAAATATTCATTTTGTACTACTATGCCTGGCATATCCAGTTAAAATAAATATTACAGTGTATTTGCAATGATACTTTTGCAGCAAGGAAAGTGAAACTTCAGCTAGACCTTGAGTTCAGTTTACAATATGAAGATCCTGATATCAACATCTGATCTTATCAACACCTGATTTTCATCTGAGGTAAAAAAATAAATAAGTAAATGAAACATAATAATAATATTAATATATTTTTTCTAGCATTATATATTTTGTAGTGTGGGTTTGTTTTATGAAATTTTCTCTTTTTTTTTTTAGCTGCAGAGTACCAACATGTTACAAATGAGAATTTTCCCCACAAATTCTTTGGACAACCGCACCACCACCTATTTCATTTGATGACAATTTTAAGGCAAACAGCATCCAAAACTGACAAGACAGCAGATACCCTGGCTAATCTTTTGAAGGTTTATGATGAGCAGGTATGTTTAGGGTCATGTATTAAAGTATTAATTAAAATATGAATATATATTTTATTTAGATTTTTTTTTTCTTAATTTTTGTCTTTGCAGGAACTGCATGATGTCAGTTCATGATGGACCACTGTTATCAGAGGTCTTTTGGTCTTGCTGCGTGAGCGTGACTGGGGATTCTTTAGGACCACCCTGGTAAGACTTCATTCATTCATTCTTTTCACAATTAGGCATGTTCTATTGAAAAGATGAAAGTTGAGGAGCAACTTTTACTTAACATATTTGTAATCGTGACTTGTTGATGAATCATGTAAAATTGGCTCAGTCATATTGATATTGTCCTAACATTAATATCCTTGAATTATATTTTAGATTAATAATCCTGAAGCGCTGACTGAAGATGCTTTATTGGCCCTGCAGTCACTGAGGGTCTCTGCTGTCCTGAAGAATGAATTGGACACCACCCACAGCACACTTCCAGACCTTTTTTGTCTTGTTTGGATTTTAATGTATGCTCTTCACATAGTATATAGTAAAGGACTTTGAACTTGTACAAAAAGATTTGCTTGGCATGGATGATAGAAAATAGAAAGTCGATTAGCATAGAATCCTTAAAGAATGAGTTGATGTAGAGCCTTTTTTTGTACTCAATAAAGACTGTCACTGGGGTAGTAACTTCAAAACATATATGTACCTTTAATTGGTAATGGTGCATTTTATTATATATATATATATATATATATATATATATATATATATATATATATATATATATATATATATATATATATATATATAGGGATAGATTGTCTAAAACGTAAAATTCTGTAATTTACTTACTCTTCACTTGTTCCAAACCTGTTTGAATTTCTTGCTTCTGTTGAACACAAAAGTTATTTTGAGGCATTGACTTTCTAATAGGAAAACAAATACTGTGGAAATCAGTGGTTCCAGGTTTCAGCTTTTTTGTCAAAAATAACCTTTTAAGTGTTCAACAGAAGAAAGAAACTCAAACAGGTTTGGAATAAGTTAGAGTAAATGACAGAATCATAGTTCAACCAAGACTGAATATTTATATTTATATATATATATATATATATATATATATATATATATATATATATATATATATATATATATATATATATATATATATATATATATATATATATATATATATTAAAAACCATTTGATAGTTACTGTGCCAATGACTTTTTTTTTCTAAACGAGTCACTTCACAGAATGTGCACTTATTCTTTATTAACGAATGCTTTAAGACTGTAAGTTTCGTAGTTCTTATTAATCTTATTATTATTTAATTTTGTCAAGCTTATAGTGTTTTTTTTTTTTTTTTTAAACTCTTGTTTGATATATTTGCATTTTGGGAAATTCTTATTAATTTCAGAATAGTGTTTATTTTAAATCTCCTAATGTCTAATTGTTTTTATTGTTTCATGACATTTGTAATTGCACAGGAGGCACATTTGTACTGTTGGACATTTTTTCTTTAAAAATAAATGTCTAAAATGGTATTGTCTGTGTGTTTAAAATTACAGATGTATTTTGATAGATTTATGGGGTTTAAAGATTAAAATTATGGATAATTTCATTTGTGAAACTGAGATGGAGAAGTTAATTTAATAAAAATGCTATCAAAATGTATGAGCTGGGTGACTTGAGTATTTAAAGTTGAAGGAAATTAAAACAATTAGGTTAATTATTATTAAAATGTATGAGCTAGGTGACTTGAGGATTTAAAGTTTGGAGAAATTAAAACAATTAAGTTAATTGCTATTAAAATGTATGAGCTGAGTAACTTGGGTATTTTAAGTTAGGAGAAGTGTCTTGCATGAGTACAACAAACTCAAAACTTGATGTTTCTGTTTACTTAAAATACAACATTTCATAACTTAAAAAATTTGACGTAACTGATTACCTCAAATTTTTTGAGTTTTGTCAACTTATTCGGGATTACAGTGCAGTTGTTTTTGCAGAAACTATTATGTCTTATTTTAAAGAAAGTCAAATGTGTTTATTTTTTTGTAAGCGTTAATCCAGCAAATGTTTTTTAGAAACATTACTATGTCTGCAGAATAAAAAAAATTTGTTTGACATTATTTATTGCAAACTGAAATTATCATGTCTTAATGTAGTACAATTCCAAAGTAAGTTACAGCTATGACCTTCAATCTTCTGTTAAAATAAAAAAGCATGTTAATAATCAATAGCCATGATAATAATAATCATTATTATTATTATTATTATTATTGTTATTGTTATTATTATTATACATTTACATGTTTTAAATGTCTTTTTCACTATCAGAGTGCGATTGGCTTGAAATTTGTAATTACTTGACCAAGATTTCTGCCAAAACTTCTAACCCGCCCACTGCCACTTTAGCCAGTTATATTTCAGTACCCCTGGGGTGCCTTGCTGCGAAACAGTGCATTTCATTCAGAAAGGGTCTCAAAGCATGCGCCCGTGACCAAAATGTGACCTGCGGTGGACAGTAGCAGACTCAGAAATGAGACGCATATTCAGAGTTCCACATGAGATTATTAATTAGCAAATAACAGAAGACGAGCGTAAACATTAGGTCAGCAGGTTACATTTTAACCCTGTGTCCGAACAACATGCTGCGTGATGAGATTTGCAGTGTTAAGCAATTTGACTGTTAGCACCAGACGAAACACAACAGAAATTTAAATACAGACATTCAGTAGCACAGAATATGCACTCACTCACGAAATGGTAAGGTTTATAATCTAATAAATACATATTAAACCTCTTTAACATTATTAAATGTTGGAGTATTATATTTGAGTCTGAAGTTCAATTTCAAACTGTTTATATTATTTCAAGATCTGAGCTGAACAATCTGCTGCTGCTTTCAGTATGGCAATCAAATTCCCATTGTTAGCATTTAACACTGAATAAAGCACATGAGGTGTACCTGAGGTGATCATTGTCAGTTTTCTGTTGTTCAGCTGCAAGAAATAGAAGCCGTTTTTAATACACTAATTCGAGGAGTTTGTTAGAACAAAAACTCATTTTCATATGGAAACTATTCCTTCTGTCGTGTGCTGCTGCTTTTATAAAGAACATGAATTAAATCAGCCTTTAGGCTCAATTGTGAGGCTCGTTCCTGTTTGTCCTCAATCTGGCAACCTGCGCTTGCATTTGCTTTGATCCAGGAGTGCAATACCTAGTTCAACCACTGGGTGTCAAACTTACATACGGCACCTTTAATCATAGTTCAACACTTACTAATACATTATTGAAATCCAAATTCATGATATTACTTAATGCACAAGAGAGATAGCATGAACTAACAATGAACTACTGTATTTTCACTAGCTAATATTAACTAACATGAATAAATATTAATAAAATAAAATTAATAAATAATTAATAAATTTATATTAATAAATGTTTTATACAGTCATTGGAATAAATACTGTAATATATGCATTCTTCATTGTTTGTTCATGCTAGCAAACGCATTAACTAACATTAACTAATACAACCTTATTGTAAAGTGTTACCATGAAGATGCCAAACTGATTGCTTTTCGTCATTCAGTGGAAAATGACACCTTCAGATCAAACTGCATTTTTAACACATTGGGATTGTTATGACCAAGGAAGAAGACCTGAGCCCCTCAATGAAATACACACACATACACATATCTGTCACCTTACACACTGAGCTGTCATGTGTCTTCCGATCTCTCACAGTTACCAGGGGAACCCAGTCGCTTGAGCAACCGTATCTCGCTAGAAGACACGTTAATAAAGCACTCTGGAGATCCTGCTTAAACACCGGCAGCCTCGCTTAAAGTCATCAGAGCCGTCAGTCAAACACAAAGCCTTCTCTGTCTGAGCTATCACGCTAGATAAAGTGACTGGCAGATACTGCTGTATACTTTGCAAATGAACTTCAGGGAAATGCTCTGAAAAGACAGACATATTTTGGACGTTAGCAGATGGGCTGTCACTCTATTTGCTTTTAGCACCAAATTCTGACCGAAACGTCGGGTGGAAAAGACCAGTTTCAGACTTGTTTACCGTCACATGCATGTAAAAAAAAAGTGAGAGAAGAGAAAAAGAAGCAGAAGAGGAGGGCGGCTTTAAAAGTGGTGCTGTTGTACCTGTTCTGTGTGGGCAGAGCAGAGAGAATCATGGTAGATCAGCTTTCCAGAGGGGTCAGGTTTCAGCAAGAGCTCTGGCCACACAACAAACATCAGCTGTTGTTTTTCTATGCGTTTCAACATTGAGATGCTTACATGCTGGTTGCAAACTGGTCTACTTCGTTTTTGTTTTGTAGCCTCACTTCTTTATACAGCAGCTCACTCTGAAAACATACAGCGTAAAGGGTTGAAACTGAACACCACAAGAGTTCCTGGGTAATTTATGTCTAATTTGTATATGGATCAGCTACAGGGACTTCATAAAGCATAGTGGTGAACTACACATTTTCAGCAGCTTCTTCAATAAAGTGTTGAACCAGACCAACAGTATTAGAAACAAATCACAAAATAACATTATTGTATTCAAAGTAAGCTGATTGGTTAGTTTGGATTAGTGCACTATGCATTTGGCCAAAATCTATTCTAAAAACAGCTTTGCATTATTTTCCAGAGCAAAAATAATTACCATCAAACATTATTACGGTGGTGTACAGCAGACACTCTTTAATGTATTGTTTAGGGTAACCGTAAACCAGAAATTCTTGTTAGGAATATTTTGAACTCTAATAATTTAATTAATCTGATATTTAAAGACTCTATTAAAGGATCACAGTGCAGTAATTACAGTACAAAGTAATTAATTGACCTTCAAAGTTTTTATACTATTATACCATGCTTCAAACCACAATGTTTTTACCAGGCATGGTATGATAACCGGTTTTAAGGTTTACCGTGGTTTGGAAAAAGGTTTTAAAACCGCAAAAATAATCTTTCGTACTGTTTTAAGATATATGTAAGATTTTTTTAAGGACCCTCCACATCAAAAGCTACTGTTTAGCCCAAGATTCAGGAAACGTTTACAAAATAAATACCGCTTTGGTGAGCCTTTTAAATGAAGAGGAGCAAAAACACGGCCCTGTTTATTACTTCTTTTTCAACTGGTTTCAAACATTCAAACAATTCAAACATTCTCCTAAACTAAGGAGATGCTTATTGATTTTAGAGAGGGAACACAAAGCAAAACTCATCCCACATTAATTAATGGGGAGCAAATCCAGTTAGTAGCAAATTATAAATATTTGAGTGTGATGTTGGATCATAAACTGAAGTGGGATGTATGGACTGATTGTGTAAGGAAAAAGCTTCAACAGAGAATGTATTTCTTAAAGAAATTATTATCTTTTAATGTTGACAACACATTGTTGATCATGTTTTATAGTGCTTTTATTGAAAGGATTGCAACATTTTGTGTAATCTGTTGGAATGAAAATGCTTCTGAGGCCCAGAAGAGGTCACTGGGGAAGGTGGTAACAACAGCCAGTAAGTTGTTGGGAATAAAACTAAAGAGCATTGATAGTATATACAAAGAAAGAGTACAAAATAAGGGTATCAATAAGAAGTTTCTGAGTGTATGCTGCCAACTAACTAAACCAACTAACTAAATAGCTTATACACCATCAGACAACATGCTGGACCTGAACAGTGCAGTGGCTTACTTTATATCAAGAGAAAAGAAAGATCTCCAAAGATGCCTTTTCATGTTGTAGAGAAATGAAGACAGCAGAAGTCAATGATTTATTTGAAGTATTTAGCCTGACATGTTTACTGTTGCAAAATATTTAAATGTTTCTTAAAATGAAATATATTGTGTTGAATCTATTGTGTTGAATATATTGTGAGTTTTTTACCTTGACATTAAAAAGAACATATATTGTGCAGTAATCAGTAGTGATTTTTAAACCACACTGAACTGAGCTAAACTGAACTGAACTTAAACACTAAAAACTGAACTACACTTTTCCAATTTACTATGACCTTTTATGTGAAGCTGCTTTGACACAATCTACATTGTAAAAGCGCTATACAAATAAAGGTGAATATTGAATATTAATCACAATACCGTAAAACTAATATTTTTATCCAGTATATCATACCGTCAGAATCTTATACTGGCCCATGCCTAGTTTTTATTCTTTTGTTGTGAATTATTTCAATTATTTAGTATTTGAATTATTACAATTTAGTATGACCTTTTTATTATTTATAATATTTTTGTAACATGTAGTCGGGGTACAACAGAGTTGAGGATCCAAACGTAGTTTATTACTAAGAGTAGTCAGGCAACGGTCAAACAGGTAGCAAACAGGAGCATAAAGGTAATCCAAGATCGTAGTTAAAAAACAGACGAATGGTCAGTACAGGCGGCAAAGAATCAATAACTGAAAAACAAGGCAAGGATAAAAACACAGAAAAGGTCTAAACAGGATTAATGCTTCATGGTGCTACAGGATAACAAGTCTCAGCAAAGTTAAAGTCAAAGTTGAAAGTGTGGTGTATATATAGTCCAGATAATCAATGAAGATGAGTTTCAGTGTCCAGCTGTGGCAGGAGTGATTGGAGCAATGACTTCTGAGATTTGTAGTTCGGTTCAGTGGCAGAATTTTGGTTTTTCAGTGATCTGCAACTGCTGGATCGCTGGTGATCATAACAATTTTCAAAACGTAAAGGTCAGAATAAATATATTGTTTTGTTTTTACATAAATATACTCTGTATTTTATGCTGAATGAAAGACGGAAGATGATTTTAGCCATATTTAGAATTTTATTTTAACAAAAGGTATTTGTAACATTAAAGTATATATTTTATTTGCATTTATAGTATGCTTTCTATGTGTTATTAAAAAGTTAAGCAGACATCAAAATGGGATGGATTTTTTTTTCTTTAATCATTTGGTTGTACTTTACAATATGTACAGCATTTATTAACGATAACTTTTGCTAATGCATTATTAAAATCCAAATTCATGCTTGTTAAAATGAGTTAATAAACTTTGAGTTAACATGAACTGCAATGGGATGCAAGAATCAATTTTACTGTATTGATTGATTTTTATCTTATACTGTAGCGTGCCTGTGTTGTAGTGAATGTCAATCGACATCATGTTCGGGATGCTTCTTGATGTCCCAGCAAAAAGACTAACGTTCAAGTTTCAGTCCTGGAGGAAAGTTTGAGGAACTCAATCCTCCTTCCCTTATAAAGTTTCTTTTGTTTGCGTTCTTGTTTTCATTAGTATCACAAAATGGTCTCCTACATGCTATATTCCATGTCTTCTTGAGTATACTGTATGTTTGCATTATGTGCAAAAGGTAGATTCAAAACAACTGAATTTCTATCTTTGGACAAACTGTCCTATTAAAAGTGCACTAAAATTTAGCAAAAAAACATCAGCAATACTTGTGCTAAACATCAACAGTCATAAATATAATTAATAGAATAAATAGGAAACAAGCTTCGCTGTGTTGTTTGCTTTATGAATTCTGGGAATTTTGTCAGTCCTTCGTTTACCTGGGAAGTTCTTTCAGTGGTGTGGAGGTATTCATGGCCACGGACTGCCCTGGTTCTGTCATCTCTTTCTCTCTCTCTCTCTCTCTCTCTCTCTCTCTCTCTCTCTCTCTCTCTCTCTCTCTCTCTCTCTCTCTCTCTCTCTCTCTCTCTCTCTCCTTTGTTGACATTTTTCTGTTTGCTAAAAGAAAGGGGTTATTTTTAGACTTGCTAACTTGGACTGCAGGATGTGTTACTTTGTTCCAAAGGTTATCATCTGGGGATCTCCCTACTGGGCCTTGGCCTTTGAGGGAAGTCTGGCAGAAGTGTTGTGCTGTTGCTCACGTGGCGTTTCTCACACACACTGCTGCGCTATTATTTGTTGTTGTATTTTTCACTGCACTGTGCTAAATCTTGAAGTGTACATGTACTGTATAAACTTCGGTCAGCTTCATTGAACTACTTTACCAAATCATTATTGCTAGTTGCCAGTGCTGAGAAATTTTATTAAATTTTTTTATCTAATTAATTTAGAATATTTCTTCAAGATTAAGTCTTTTTATAAATGACAGATGTTGTGTTGGGTGGGCAATATAGAAAACACATTCCTTGTGTTGTGTTATGTCTTTGATTTGATTTGATTTAATTTAATTTCCCATATGTCAAAAATAACCAGAAACATCGTGTCAGGCTGTTATTTCTGCATTTACTAAAAACAAATGCTTAACAACAGGTGTATTTTTCTCTTGATATGGTCAATTTTGGACCCAAACGGATATTCATGTTCTCTTCTGGTTAATTGTAGTTCTCCCAGACATCTTTTTGTGATTTGAAAAATTTTGTCAAAGTTTGTTTATAAATGCTGACATTCTCTACCGCAGGAGCTGTCTGCAAATCAAAGGCCTGCTTTAAAGAAATGGCTGGAAAGATTTGATCCAATATTTCACTCATAATAGACTATTTATAAATGAATTTCACACTATCCACAAAGCTCTTTAACCGCGGTGAAATTATACATTTCAATGTAAAGCTAAACTGTAGGTGGTTAAAATGATTGCCTTACTGATTTGGTCTTCAAATGATTCAGGTAAATTTATTCAATTCATTCAAAATTGGTCATTTATTTGGTCACAAAGCAAGTCTTTGGATCATTCATTAGATTAAAAAATGTGCATTCGTTCAGTTTCTAATAGCTCTGCTTTATAAACTTGCAGGATAAACAAGAATCACAAGGATACGTACCTGTTTACGTATTGTCAGAAAAGTGGCTAATTTGTACAAATTTAAATGACCTTGTTTGTTTGAAAACATACAATTTTTAAAAGGAGGCGTGACCCAAAAACCCACCCCTTACCCTAACCATCATTGGAGGATGAGCAAATCATATTAAAATATATGAATGAGCTTTTAGCTAAAAGGTTAATATTGCTCAAATGGAAGAAAATTTCCTCCAACCTTTAAGCAATGGCTTATAGAACCAGGAGCTGTCACTGGGGCAGTGCCTTTTCAAAAGATACATATTTGTACCTGAAGGGTCCATAGGGTACCTCGAAGGTACTTTTTAGGTACATTTGGGCACTAAAATGCCCTTTTGAGGTAACACTGTGGACTCTTTGGGTACAAATATGACTCTTTTGAAAAGGTACTGCCCGAGTGACAGCTCCTGTACCTTTATTTCTGAGAGTGCACCTGACCTTACTAATACAAAATACTGTAAGAGGTTGTACTGTTTTAGATCGCATAAAGAAGATGGACCCTTCAGTTATTTGAGAACAACCTAACTTTTCCTTATATTTGTTTTTTATAGTTTTTTTTCCTTTCCTTTTCTTGTCTTTTATATTAAGAGTAAAATATATTTTACTTATTATTATTTATTTGTATTTTATTGTAACATTATACATATATTTTTATAGAACCTAAGTGTGTATGTGTTAGAAAGATTGTGTTTGTTTGTTGTGTAAAAAAAAAAAGAAAAAAGTGAAAAGCTATTTGTATGACATGTTTCATATCTAACATGTTCAATAAAAACACTTTTGATATATATATATATACATACGCGCACACACACACACACACAGTTGGAGTCAGAAGCATTTTTTTTTTCAACACATTTCTAATCATTATTCATCATCATTACTAGATATTTTTCAAGACACTTCTATACAGCTTAAAGTGACATTTAAAGGCTTAACTAGGTTAATTAGGTTAACTAGGCAGGTTAGTGTAATTAGGCAAGTTATTGTATAACGATGGTTTGTTCTGTAGACAAATTAGTTTAAAGGGGCTTAAATATGTATGTGTATATGTATGTATGTGTATATATATATATATATATATATGTATATATATGTATGTATATATATGTATGTATATATATATGTATGTATATATATATATATGTATGTATGTATATATATGTATGTATGTATGTATGTGTGAATGAGATTGTACAAATTAATGTGGATAAGCCACTAAATCAAAAAAAATTACAAGTTGCCATGAAGTAGCATTGGATTTCACAAATTGTTTTGCCCTGCATCTTGAATTTGGGGAAGATTTTTTTATTAATATTGTGGTCCTCATTAGGCTGACTATATGAAAGTGAAATGGTTAAACTCAGGTATTTTGTCCCACCACCAACAGCCCAACGTTCCAAGTTCCTCATGCTATTTTTATTTTAACACTTAGTATTTGTATGTGACGATGATTCATTTTTTTCACACACTACAGGAATGTACCTTATGTTGTTTGTGTCTGCTTACAGGGGGAGAAGAATGCAGGTTTTGACGTTCTCTACCACAACATGAAGCATGGACAGATCGCCACCAAAGAGCTGGCTGAGTTTGTGCGCGAGAGGTGAGGCGTTGTTTTGGGAGGAGTCGTCATGGTGACGGAGAGGAGGGGTGATAAGTTGTGCTGACAGGAATGTGACGTGGAATTCGTTTCTTTTTACTCCTCACTTTTTTTTTAACTTTGCTGTAGTCTTTGGATTTATAAAAATGTTCATTTATTGCACACAGTAACATTTCATTAACACAAAACATTTCATCAAATATGTCCGAAAACGATTAAACAACATCCATTCTTGTCTAAGGACAATTTAGTTCGATTAAGTAGACTACGTTCCACTTCTACGGAGACCCAGAAGGGACATGATGGTGAGGGAAAAAATGGGTGGAAGAAAAAAAACTGGGTGGGAGAAAAAAAGAGTGATAGAAAAATATATTTTAAAGTTTTTGCGTTCCCTCGCAAAACCGTTTTTCCACAAACACTTCCTGTTCACTTCATACATGTCAACCCTCCCATTTTTGCCGGTATTCTCCCGTATTTTAGCATTCTATCCCGCTGTCATCCTATCATTAAGTATTTTCCCATATTTCTGATATATTTTTAATCTTGAAAGCACCCTGAAATTAATATAAAAATTCTTTCCATTAAAGCTGTGTGTCATAGCCCTTCATATGCAACCTCTGAATCAGCAAATGCATGTATAAGCGCTGACTGACGGGCGTGCTCCATATGATAAACTGATCCCTGATTAGCTTCTTTTTTTCTTCCATCTATTTTTCCCCCACCATCACATCCCTTTCGGGTCTTCGTACACTTCAGATGTTATTACAGTATATGCATAGTTACACTGTTACGTTACATGATGTCCTTCTTTGATGTTTTGTGTTTAATGGTACATCATCTTGTCTGATCAAATATAATTATTAGAAATACTGAAACTACACTGCTTCTTCACGACAGCTCATTAAAATAAAACAACAATTTAGCCTACCCAATTCACCTGTACCGCATGTCTTTGGACTGTGGGGGAAACCGGAGCACCCGGAGGAAACCCACACGAATGGAGGGAGAACATACAAACTCCACACAGAAACGCCAACTGACCCAGCCGAGGCTCGAACCAGCGACCCTCTTGCTGT
Organism: Danio aesculapii; assembly: GCF_903798145.1. NCBI lineage: Eukaryota > Metazoa > Chordata > Actinopteri > Cypriniformes > Danionidae > Danio > Danio aesculapii. The sequence goes on along the minus strand of NC_079442.1, from coordinate 33,286,849 downwards.
GAAGCGACATCACTACCTACTGCGCCACTGCGTCGCCCCAAAAAAAAATATATAATAATCATAATACAATTCTTTGTGATGTTACATTATAATATTGTGATGTTAAATTATAATATTGTGATGTTTTATCTCATTTGATCATACAAACATTTAAACTTATATTTTCGGTTTATGACTGCTATTTTCTTTTTTTATATGTTATATTATGCTACAGTACATTGTTATTATATTACATCATATTTCATTGTATTTTATTTGATATAGTCTTACATTACATTATAAGCTGTTACACAGCATGCTATTGCAATGTCTTATTTGACCTTGTTAAATTGTATAATATTCCATTACAGTTACAATGCAACATAGCATGGTATCATCTAATGTAATGTTCTTAACTGAACTGATGGGAATGGATCTATTGTATGACACGTTATCTGTTGTGTTTTTGCTCTGATGACATTCTCTCTATTCAGCTGCTCGTTTTTTTCCACACCACGGTGCTGTCTTTCAGCCCACAACACCACAGTGTCAAAACACACTAACCTGACAGGAGCAGAGCAGTCAAAAAGTTCTCTCTGTCCTCTCAGCAGTCTTCCTGTACATGCAGAGGATAAAACCTTTCCACTTACAGCAGATGTGGGATGTGTGAACATTCCTTTCAGTCTGCAGAAGACACTGGAGTTAATTGCAATAATTAAAATGAATCCTCCATAACAACTCTCTCATTTTGCTAGAACAGAGACTATTTACAGCTCCGCCAAGCCTCCTGCCAACATTCATAGTCTCTTCTATCTGTTATAATGGAGCTGGATGCAGACAGCCTCCGTCATGGACTGGAGAATTAAATTGTATTTCTTTTTTCCTGTGTTAGAAATGTGTCCAGGAAAACCCTGGAGGAGAGTGCTGAGAAATTGTCAGAGACAAATGCGTCTCTGATAAAAGCAGAGCTTGAAAAATAAATTACATAAATCAGTTTTCAAAGGCCATTTGGTATCCTCTCAGGACACTGCGCCTCAAAGTGGCTGCTTTCCTTGAAAAATATGACTTGCCTTTCCATTGTGTCGTCAAAACAGAAAGCAGATTCAACTTATAAGAATCCAATAAGATGTTTTACGAGATAAGGCCAACAAAACAGTCCAGTACTGGAAGAAAATGACAACATCCTTTTTCCCATCAGCAGAAACTCTGAAATCAGAAAACAAAGCTTATTTGATAGATAATAATTGTGTTTTTTCACTGTTATTAATTGGTGCCTTTCACAAATGATTGCTTATACTGTATATTATGTATGACTACATTTAGGTATCGACTGTGGGTATTATGGTACATTTTTTTTCTTGTATTTTTGCTCTATCATACATTTTTTGTCCTCATAAACACTGTCTACCATTGCAAACATAAAACTTAGCAACTAGAACTGAAGAACTGTTTATGAACCTAGAGCATTAATATTGGTTCTCCATCAGTTTAGTGCAAAAGAGTTTTTGCTTTTACAGTATGTAAGCAAACTATTTATCTGCTAATGCACTTGTGTTTGTATTTAAGGGCAGCCGTTGAGGAGACTTACTCGAAGTCCATGAGCAAACTGGCCAAGATGGCCAGCAATGGAAGCCCTCTGGGGTAAGTAACATCTTTACTGTTATTATGATCACTGTTTCACCCCATCTCACAATTCTGGCCTTATATCTTGCTATTCTGTATGATCCTGCTTTTCAAAATTAACATTTTGTCACTATTCAGCAGTACTTATTTGGGATTCAACTTATGAAAAATATGACATTTTGCTTAAGCAGATGGCCATGTAGAGTGGATATAGACTTTAAGGGTATTATGGTTTACAATTACCATCTAATTGCATGTCATCTGTAGAGGAACAATTCAATTTGAGTATGCTATATCTCATTTTTCATTTATCCAGTGTTTTGAGCCATATTGAGGGGTTTTTGCTTTGCAGTAACCTCTGATTGGCTATTTCAAAAGACATGGGATTCTCAACCAATTTAAAAAACATTGAATTTTTGGGACCGATATCTTTGTAGTTTTAATGCGTCAACAAACAGTATTACGGGGTTCACTGTGACCCAAGTTCGATTCCTGACTCAAGCTGCTTTATTGATTACAGTATGCATGATCATGAAGGACAATGCATACTGTTTTACTGTTTAACTTGTGAGCATAAGTATCTATTAGAATACACACTATGAATGTAAGTTTACTTTACTTTCAGCCTATATGTTGATACAAACACCTATTTTGCAAGAAAAGTGTTCTTTTGAATACTTAGTGTCTATCAGTAGGTTACATCTGCTGGTTTCAGATCGCCGACTGAATGTTTTTCTGCATTGCATGCTGTGTGCGATCGTGCATTCACAATGGTATGAACCATTATAGGGGTGGTCAAAATTGTATTTTCCTCTTTATTATTTTAGTTATTAATATTATTATTCAAGATACAGATCAGTGCAGACTATTTTCCACTATTAATGGATTATTGATAAACATCTTTCAGGGTGGGACCAAGCATTATTAGAGGGTCAAACCCCCCCTGTAAATTGCACGTTGGGAACAAGACATTTTCTTGAAAGGTTTGGCCTGCTGCCTTCTAGATGCTGAACAGCAGGGAGAGGATTGTGTGCGTTTATTTTTGTATGCATGAGTACGTGTGGTTGTGTTTAATTGGTTGAAAAGTCATGGCTACGGTTTTGCTCTTTCCTTTGCTCTATTCACCGTACTTCCTCTGTGCACAAGCATGTGCTTGTCTCAGAACACTTTAAATGCAGTAAACCATAAGGTCTTATGTTGCATGGATATATTTTTAGGAATAGCCAGTAATATATGTTACAGGTCAAAAAGCCAGATTTTTCTTTTATTCTAACAATCATTATAATATTAAGTAAAGATCATGTTTAATGAAGATCTTTGTTAATTTCCCACCAAAAATATATCAAAACATTTGATTAATAAAATATAATGTGTACTACATTTTTATTAGTAAGATACATTACCGAGAACTTAATGTGAACAATTATAAAGGTGATTTATTTAGTGTATAGGTTTTTATAAATCTTCAGATTCCAGATTCTCAAATAGTATCACTGCCAAATATTGTCCTGTCCTGACTTAATATACGTCAATGGAAAACTTAACTCTGCACATATCAGATGGTGTTTATAGAAACTCAATTCCAGAAACTGATCTTTATGACTGGATTTGAGGAACAGGGTCACGTTATATCTTAAATATATATCTTAAGTATATAACAATTATATCTTAAATTTTCCTTTCTCCATGCAGTTAGTGCACTTGTACACCCCCCCCCCCCCCCCCCAAAAAAAAAAATTCTTTCTATTTTTAGGCAGACATAGACATACAAAAGCAAGGAAGCCTGTTGTTTTTCTAATTCTGCTGTGCTATAAGAAATCCGAGCGGCTTACGCACTTCCACACATCAGCATCTAACCACCTGCTTCACTTCGCAGCACTTTCGCCCCCATGTGGGACGTGTTTCGCGTGTCCTCGGACAAACTGGCCCTCTGCCACCTGGAGCTCATGAGGAAAATGAATGACCTCATCCGTGACATCAACAAGTACAGCGATGAGCAGGTCAAAATTCACCGCAAGGTAAATGAAGGGCTTAATTGCATCTGTGTGTCAGCCTGCAACCTTATAAGAAACTTATAAGACTATTTTAGAGATGGCATTGGGTTCTAACTTTGTTCTTAGTTTTTTAATTGTGTATTTGAATATGTTGTGTCTTATATAGACGAAAGAGGAAGTGATCGGTACCCTGGAGTCAGTGCAGTCTCTTCAGGTGCAGAACGGCCATTTGCAGAAGACCAGAGAAGGATACCACAGCAAATGTGTGGAGCTGGAGAGACTGCGCAAAGAGGGAGTGCCACAGAAAGAGCTGGAAAAGGTCTGCTGTTTGAGCACAAGTACAACAATTTTCATTCTGCAGATTATAAGTTTATGTCTTACAAATCACAATTTTTAACTCACAGTTCCTTTCACTAGACTCACATAATGAGTTTACAGTGGAAGTCTTGAAGTTGAACTTTCAGAATCTGGAAAATATTAATTGTTTTACAAAACTAAAAGTGGTCATACTGAATGCATGTCGTTTTATATTTTGTACTGAACTGAATAAGATGTTTATACAAATTTATACTTCATTTACAAAAAATAGTTTTTTTTTACATGTAGTCATTCATTCATTTTTGTTCGGCGTAGTCTCTCTTTCAGACACGGCGAAATGAACCATCAACTATTCTAACATATGTTTTACAGAGCGGATGCCCTTTCAGCCGCAACCCAGTAATGGGAAACACCCATATGCACTTTAAGGCCATATACTAAGACCAATTTTGCTAACCACTTAGCCACCCTACATATAGTCCACAAGAGAAAATAATACTTTTAATAAATATAATAAATAATTCTATAATACTAGATTTATAAATATGACCCCATCAAAGGTTACATACACTTTATTCTTAATACTGTGTTGTAACCTGTATGATGCACTGCTGTGTTTTTTATTTCTTTATTTTTGTTCATGATTCTCTTGTTTGTCCTTAACTTAACTGCTGTTCTTCAGAAAGTCCATCGGGTCCCACAAATTCTTTGTTTTTTCAGCAGTTTTGTGCATTTGAACCCTTTCTAACAATAACTGTATGCATTTTGGGACCTATCGTAACTAAAGACAACTGAGGGACTCATTTTGCTACTATTACAGAAGGTTCAAGGAAAACAATGCATTTACAGTCATGGGGGTGAAACTTTTAGAATTTGAAGACCAGGGTAAATGTATCTTGTTTTGACTACTGGGAAATATGTACGTTTGTTCTGTAGCATCTGAAAGGCAGTACTAAAAGATGTTTAGGCAAAATAAGAAATATGTACACATTCATTCTGTTGAAAAGTTTTGCATTGTCTGATTTGTTAACTTCCCCAGTACTGGGTTGCAGCTGGAAGGGCATCCACTGCTTAAAACATATCCTGGAATAGTTAGCAGTTCATTCCGCTGTGGCGACCTGTAGACTAATCAATGATGTGAATGTTCAGTTTAACAGGAAAAGAAGCGCCCTCGCTCAGCACATTGGACATTGCTTTAGTAAGATTGTTTTAGTCTTTTAGGGATGCTTTGACACGCAGTCAAATATTTTGCCGAAAAGATCCAGCACTTTTGACAGTCATAAATTATCATAAAAGTCCTTGTGCTGCAGTTTGCTGAAGGTGCAGCTGACGTGCAGTGAGGGACTTGCGTCTTTAATAAACTATGACAGTTTGCATTCATTGAAGATTAATATAAAGATTAATAAATCCATATGAAACAGTGCCTTAAAGGTCACATCTCATCTTCAGTTTCGGGCTCAGGCTCGCTTTGCACTCACACTACAAGCATACCGTGCCAATGCCCAACTGAAGCTCGCTCTGGCACACCTCTTCCAAACACGGCCGGACAACTGAACCATGAACCAACTGAACCATGCCTGAGCCCGATTCAGAGCACTCACAAGAAAGAAAAGGAAAGAATGAATGATTTGTTAACATTTCAACTGTCATTACAATATTTTCTTTTAATGAAAGGCTCCAAAAGCTCTAAAATGTGCCCATTTTGTCTTCCACTGAATATAGCAAGTCATTTAACTTTAGCATCATTGGAGCATTTTCATTTCAGCTTGAACTAATCCTTTAAGCTGTTTTCCTTCTTGCATCATCCTCATGTTTTTGTGAGAAAAAAAAAGAAGTGCAAATTTCTAGCTTTCCTAAAATGTGTTTATTCTTTTCTCTATCTCTTCTCACAGGCTGAGCTGAAATGTAAGAAGGCGGCTGAGTCTTTTGCAGGGTCTATAGAGAAGTTTAACCGTGCCGGAGGAGACTTTGAACAGAAAATGAGTGAATCAGCACAGGTTAGTAATTTGACAGTTTTTCAGGCCTGCTGAGCACATTAGGGCAAACCACCGTCGCATGTGTGAAATATCGTTAAAGCAGATAATAACTTGGGTTTGTCTGCAAGTTCTCATAATGTAGACCTTTTACAGTGTTTCAACGAGCTCCATAAAGCAAAGTGAAGTTACCATGGCTACGAGGGCTATTAAAACAGTCTATTTGACAAAATGATTACATGCCTGCAGTCTATTTCTGCCTGCTGTCGACCTGCACGTATGAATAATTTGAGAGCCGAGAAAGAAAAAGTCAGAAAAATGTAAGAGTCCTGACTTTGCTCCGAGATCAGCGCAGTATCCCTCAATTAGGGCATCAGCAGTAATCTTTAAATTATAGAGGTCGACCATTGTTAAATGCTATGGCCAGTTCTGCTTAAACTGCAGCAAATGTTCAATTATGAGGTCCTGCTTTGCTGAGATCCCAAAGATAGGTTAGCAGTTTATAACAATACTATTAAATGTTTTTTTTCTCACATGTTTTGAATAGATTTTTTTCTGTTGTTTCTACTTACTAATAGGATAATAAATAATAGGATTAAAACAGAGATGGATTTCATTGAAGATCAAAAACTGAAACAAGAACTTGATTGTCTGATGATAGCGTTTAAATGTTTATAATTATTTTATAAAAATAGAATTATGTTTTAGAACAGTTTGAAATAAACATAATGTTTGTCTTTCGTTTTAAGGCATTTTAATCAGTGTTTGAACTATACCGTGGCCTTTGGGAGAGCCCACTTTTTTTTACAGGGAGTGGGTTCGATTTGATCTTGATCTAGTCCCTTTCCAGAATGAAGGCTATATATATATATATATATATATATATATATATATATATATATATATATATATATATATATATATAAACAAAATAAGCAAAATAATAAGCAATATATAAACAAAACAAAAAATCAATGAACATAAGACAAATATTTCTGTAATTGTAACTAATATTACAAAAATTTGGTTTACTTTCTCGTTAAAAAGCGCTTGTTTTTGAATCACTAACTTTCTTTGACCCTTAAAAATATAGTTTGAGGGAATTATCTTTACATGCACAAAGAACCGAACATAATCATCTAATTTTATCTGCAGTGCTTCTGTGAGAGGAATACATTCATATAAAATCAACAAACACGAATATGTTAACAACAAAAATAATTAAATAACCTTGTCATGTAGCCTATCATTTTCTATTTGCTCTATAAGATCAAGATGATGGCATTAAGGAAAGCATATGCTTTATTTATTTTACATAGGCCTATAGAATGTCATGGGATTTCTCTTTTTACTCCGGTAAAACATAATCGTGAATTTGAAAATAAAAAAAATACAATTGTGAAAGGGGTTCCATTTTGTCAAGTTTACCTGCTTTCAGCTTGTTTACAGCAACGTCACGGTGTTTAAAAAAAAAAAGAACATTGTATTGGCCTACTATATGAAGCAAAAAAAATGAAGCACAATGTCACATCATTTGTTATGGAAAATGAATAAGCAGTGTCTCGGATCAGAGTGGGAAAACATTAGGGAAATTCCAAATTGAACCAAAACAAACTATTTCAATTGGCTCAAGATAGACAATGAAAATTCGGGAAATGCAACCTGCACAACCTGTAAAATAAATAAATAAATAAATAATAAGCAGTGTCTCAACGTCCATATGAATGCATCTGGCTGTCAGTCTTTGACATGACTGGACTTTGCTTTGCAGCTTGCCCCACACCTTAATGCTCATGACAAGAATAGTTTGTAGTTATCTTTTTTTAAGTGAGGTGTAAATCGCCGTCATGCATGCATGAATGAATGAACGATATTTTTGCACTTTTACAAACAATAATCCATGATCACATTACACAATACTTACAGTAAATCGCACGTCAGCATAACACATTGTCAATATTTTTTGAGATCCCCCTAGCTCCCCTGTAGTTTGCAGCCTGATCATAATATAAAAAGAAAACTGAGGTTGTGCTTTATTTTGAATATTAACAATATATTCTAATGTTAGAAGGATTGGGGTTAATGAGATTTATACTTTAGCAAAGATGCATTAAATTGATCTAACAATAACAACTTTTAATTTGTTACTAAAAACTTCCTTTAATTTTGGTTAGTTTAAACTAAAAAATGTAGCATAATTTCCACCAAATGTAAAGCAGTGTAAAAATATAAACAGTTTTCAACATTAAATATATTAAGCAGATTTTGAATCTCAAATCAGAGTTTTATAATGATGTCTAATGGATAAAGTTTCAACTGAAGACTTGTTATCACTAGAATGAAGTACATTTGAAACTTATTCAAATACAAAATGTTTATTTTGATTTGTAATGATGTTTTACCACATTATTGTTTTACAGTATTACATATCAGATACATGATATACAGTTGAAGTCAGAATTATTAACCTCCCTTTGATTTTTCTTTTTTTTTTTTTTTCTTTAAATATTTCCCAAATGATGTTTACCAGAGCAAGGAAATTTTCATAGTATGTCTGATAATATTTTTTCTTCTGGAGAAAGTATTATTTGTTTTATTTTGGCTAGACAAAAAGCTGTTTTTAGTTTTTTAAAAACCATTTTAAGCTCAAATTTTAGCCCCTTTAAGCTATATTTTTTCTATAGTCTACAGAACAAACCATCATTATACAGTACCCTGTCTGCTTACTAACTAACCTGCCTAGTTAGCCTAATTTACCTAGTTAAGCTTTTAAATGTCACTTTAAGCTGTATTGAAGTGTCTTGAAAAATATCTAGTCAAATATTATTTACTGTCATCATGGCAAAGATAAAATAAATCAGTTATTAGAAATGAGTTATTAAAACTGTTATGTTAAGAAATGTTGAAAAAAATCTCTCTGGTAAACAGAAATTGGGGGAAATAATTCAGGGGGGCTAATAATTCTGACTTCAACTATATATAATTTCTAATGATTAAAATATTATTTTAAATAATATCAAGTAATAATTAATAAAACCCATCTAAACTGTCACTAACATTTGTGTATGTGAGTAGATGTCAGGAGCTTTTCTTTATGTTTGTCTTTTCACGTTGACAGAAATTTCAGGACATTGAGGAGGCTCATTTACGACAGATGAAACTGCTGATCAAAGGGTACTCACACTCCATCGAGGACACACACGTACAGGTTGGGCAGGTACGGCTCACATAAATCACTCTGGAGGTTTTACCCGCTCCTGTATTCAGCTTGCGTTCTGTACTTGTTCTGCAAGCTGTTCAGACGAATCACCCCTGAGCTGTTCGGGTCATCATAGTCCCGCTCAGATCTTTGTTCTGTCTCCTTCAGGTCCATGAGGAATTCAAGCAGAACGTGGAGAACATTGGCATCGAGAATCTCATTCAGAAGTTTACAGAGCAGAAGGGAACAGGGAAGGAGAGACCTGGTGAGCCACAGGCAGATAAAACACCCTTATTATGGACAAACTGTCTAGTTTCCTCATTCCTGCTGTGTGAAATATAAGATAGATTATAGATTTCTAGATAGTGTCTTGTAATGTAATGCTAAGCTTCAGACTTACTTTAATAATTGTGTTTCTGTGTGTGTTGAATAAGGTCCAGTAGGGTTTGAGGAGTATCTGTCCTCACTGGCATCCGAGAACAGTAAAAAGAGTCGTGCTAAAGCTTTCAGGATCCCTGGCCTGGGAAAGAGAGACAAGGAGCCAGATTCAACGTGAGGATTCCGTTTATATACATAATATACATCAGTGGATGATCAGAACTTTATCAGTTGTTCAGTGACCAGTTCTTGCTTATACTGTATAGTCTATGACTTTTTCATACTTTTTTTCTTTTTGTCTTGAAGGGATTCAGCTGTTGCAGACGCTCTTGTGAGTTCCCATAACACACACACACACACACACACACACACACACGCACACACACACACACACGCACACACACACACACACACACACACACACACACACACACACACACACACACACACACACACACAGTTGTTATGTGACTTGTGGGGACATTTAAAGAGTTCACCCAAAAATGAAAGTCATGTTTTTAATTACTCACCCTCACGTTTACAAACCTCTGAGACCTTTGTCAATCTTCAGAACACATATTAATATATTTAGGTGAAATCTGAGAGCTCTCTCATTCTCCATAGACAGACTAAACCCAGGCTCATTCTGAAAATGTACCTCTACAGACGTTTCTGGAGACCGGCGGCACGTTTTTCTGCAGTTTTTGTCTTTGCGAATCCACAAAAGGCCGCTGTGTACGCTTTTTGAGATCTCAAATTTCCCTCGCGAGTGCCATTCACGCCTGCTGTTCTCAATTAAACCCAACAGAGACCGCTGTCGACTCACTTTTTGACTGACTGAGCGAACGATCGACTGACCCACCCTCCCCCTTCCCTAAACCCAACCAATTTTATCGATTGACCCGCCCAACCACTTCTCTAAACCCAACCAACACGTTTCAAAGCAATCCAAAAAAAGAAAAGCCCTCGTCTGATTTTTTTTTAATCATGTTTTCAGATTTTACCACATTCTCACCCTGCTATTTACTTGTTTATTTTATTTTTTGGATTCTGTTTTTGTCTTACCTGCTTTCTGGAACCGCTCTTCATTGGACTCAAACCCTGTCGTCATGGTAAACTCCTCTCTGCGTCTCATCCGCCGACGTACGTACATGGCGCGCTAACGGGACAAACTGGTTGCACCCGGAATGCCGTCCATACGGAGGTAAGCGGTCAGCTGGTTAGCGCGAAAAGGCACGGTGTCACACCGCCCCGTAGCATTCATTTAAAAAATGAAATGAAGCCATACATACCTCTGGCTACGTAATTCGCGGTCTCCAGAAACGTCTGTAGGGCTATGTTTTCAGAATGAGCCTGTGTAGGACAGACTGGATCCTGGCTCATCCAAACTCCTGAAAGATACCCAAAACATAAAAAAACCTACCAAATACCTTCAGTGATTGAATATTACCAAGCTATGAGAATACGTTTGTGTACACATATAACTAAAATATCAACTTTATTCAGCAGTTTCTTCAGATCAGTGTCAGTATATTGCGCACATTCTGCACTGATGTATGCAGATTTCACCTGAAATGATTCACTATTAAGTAAATAAAATCATTACTTTTATTTTTGGGTGAACTAACATAGTAATAGGTGTAATGGATTTTAAACTGTGCAAACTGTTTCTTCTAACAACCTACACCAAGCCTACACTCACCCTACCCCTTAGAGCACAGGTGCCAAACTCAGTTCCTGGAAGGCCACAGCTCTGCACAGTTCAGCTTTAAACCTTCAGGCTTATTTGAAAATAATAGGTAGGCCCATACGAAATCTGCGAGCGCAGAAAATTGTAGCATATCAATGAGTCTGTGCATTTACTTGTGTAAATGTGTGTACATTTATATTTATTCAGTTTTTAAATTAATTTCACTAATATTATTGTGACATAATAATAGTAATATTATAAAATGTTCATTTGATTTATTTACAATTCAGTTTGTAATGTAATATTTTCTGTCTTTTAGTAGATATTATATGAGAGACTTGCTTTTTACTAAATGAGTGGATCTATTTGCAATCGTATTGTAAACCTAAAAGTTAAATAAATAATAAAAGTTAAAAGGTATTATTTTTTATTTCATACATGAAGTTTTATGATACTCTTAAAATTAATCAGCATAAATCTGCAGATTTTTTTTTTTACAAGTTTCTCTGCAGAAATAGTGAAAAATGTCTGATTCTGTCTGGCCCTACCTATAGGTAAGTGTGTTGGAGCAGGGTTAGAACTAAACTATGCAGAGCTGCGACCCTCCAGGAACTGGATTTGACACCTTTGCTTTAGAGGAAAGTTTGTGCATGTTTATTTTCTCAAAATACTGTATGATTTATAAGCCTTTTGACAAAATGGGGACCTCAATGTCCTCAAGTCACCTTCTCCTAGTAATACTTAAGTCATACCAATGTGTGACTAAATCAAATATAATTAAATCACATTTACATAAGCAGTTTTGACATGGATATCACTAGCTCTAACCAATTACACATATATTTTATGCATAAAATCTACATGTACACTCCAATATTTGCATAAATTCTATGTACTGTATGTGCATTAAAAAAACGTGTGCGCTTAATTGAGTCAGACACGTATTTCAAAAAGATTTTGTGTAATTACCTTATACTATTGGACCTGTACATGTGCTTAATGATTGATTCTGAGGGTTTGTAATTTTAGCAAACTTCTTAGAATAAATCTTTTATTAAAAATGCTTTGAGACCTAAAAATAATCAGTTAAAAATAAAGTAAACACCTCTCTACAAACACATACTGAATGCAGTTTCACTTGTGTTTTTGGAAAGCTGAAAACTCTTCAGTTTGTTTTTTTTCTGTGTGTGGATGAGGAGTGACGTGCTTGGCAAGGTCTGGTTACCTCATTACCCTATATTTATCCTTGTCAATGCTCAGGGTGTTTAATGAATGTCTGATAGCCCACTGACTGCCAAAGATTCTTCATAAACACACACTCACACACACACACACACACACACACACACACACGTGTTACGAGCTCTTATGTAGAACTGCTGTTTCTGTCAGACTGCCACTGATTTTTAAAGCATTGCCAGTGTTTTCATGAGCCATGGCAACAGCACTGGTGTGTTTATGAGTAAAAGACAAACTATGTCCAAAGATTCCTCACCCTGTCAGCCAGTGTCCTGTGCCTTTAAATGTTGTATCTGATTGTGAACTTGTGGTGTCTGTTTGTGCCTGTTGTGTAGAACTCACCCCTCGAAGTGGACGATGAGGGCTTTGTCATTCGTGCAGACGTCAAACAGAATGATATCCTTCTGAATGAGTCTTCGGGATTGGATATATATATGTGTGTATGATTGAGAGTGAGAGAGACCACATTTGATAGAAAATATATAGTTGAAATCAGAATTATTAGCCCCCCTTTGAATTTTTTTCTTTTTTAAATATTTTCCAAATGACGTTAACAAATTGTCATAGTATATATAATAGGACGTTTACCTTTTTAACAAATTATAAAAGTGTTTGATAATATTTTTTCCTCTGGAGAAAGTCTTATTTGTTTTATTTCAGCTAGAATAAAAGCAGTTTTTAACTTTTTTATGAACTATTTGAAGGTCAAAATTATTAGCCCATTTATCGTTATTATTGTATTAATGGTTATACAATAACGTGCCTAATTACCCTAACTTGCCTAGTTAACCTAATTAACCTAGTTAAGCCTTTAAATGTCATTTTAAGCTGTATTGAAGTGTCTTGAAAAATATCTAGTCAAATATTATTTACTGTCATCATGACAAAGATAAAATAAATCAGTTATTAGAAATGAGTTATTAAAACTGTTATGTTAAGAAATGTTGAAAAAAATCTCTCTGGTAAACAGAAATTGGGGGAAATAATTCAGAGCGGGGGCTAATAATTCAACTATATATAATTTCCAATGATTAAACATTTATTTTAAATAATATCAAGTAATAATAAATAAAACCCACCTAAACTGTCACTAACATTTGTGTTAAAAAAAAACCTTCTCTCCGTTGAACAGAAATTGGGGGGAAAAATAAACAGGGGGGCTAATAATTCAGGGGGGTTAATAACTCTGACTTCAACTGTATATAGTTCATGGTGTCAAATATCTGTGACTATTTCAAAGCAACTATAAAATGCAATTAACATCATGAAAGCAAAACATGCACAAAGCGTGCAATAATTTTTTTATATGTGACAAGTTTGATGCAGAAACATATTTCCCAAACACTGTTAATTTAAGTTTGCTCTTAAACTTGAGTTTTTTTTTTTATAATATGAATGTGTGTGTTGAATAGTATTGCACCAATATTTATCAGCTGATACTGGATTAATTTAAAGGTGCAGTAGGTGATCTGCCAAAATGCTAACCGTTTGACATAATATCTATGAACACATAGTCTCACCCCTTCCGTCCGAAACCACGCCTCCTGATATCATGAACGTGCTCATTAAAGATGACGGAGACCCACTAGATCATGTCATTCGTCAGTTATAAAACTTTATAGTACTTTATAATACTACAATTCTGAACAAAAAACTAAACATGTCTAGCTCATTTTCAGGTGTGTAGCGAGCAAAGCTTGTCGTAATGTTTTATATTCAATGCATGCAAGAATCACTAGTCTCACTTCCTCACGCAGTTTGTCCTAAAGCTACTACTGTCAGTTTAATGTTTGACCGGCGAGGTGCAGGAATTACACTTATTACTAAGCCATACTTGCATGCTATTTTAGAGTGAATATTCAAAGTAGCACAGTAAACAATATAGGGAGCATGTCACAGGTTGTCATTGTTCAAAAATGAACCGATGTGAATAGAAAACCAACTTCACCTCAGTAAAGCAGGTTAGGCCGAATAGCGCTATTTACTGATGTTTTGTTGTTAAACTAATTAAAAATATACATTATCGATGCTGTAAAAGGTCCCTTATGAAATTGAAAATAGTCACATCAAGCTTTCGCCGGAAGATTTCAGTGGCTGAAAAACACTTCAGTGCCTATAACCTATATAAAATAGTTTTAAAACAACATTACCAGCGCATAACATTAACATTACTGATAATATAACATTACTGATCTACACGTTTTTTTGAAAATATTTTTGTATCTCCCCTTCTTTTTACACACAAACACACACACACACACACACACACACACACACACACACACACACACACACAAAGGATGTTATTTTTAGGAAATGTGATTTAGTAAAGCAGGATGTGAAACAAAGACTCTTACATTGTCTGATAATAAACAGTGATGGATATACAACCCAGTGCATAATTTTTTATCCATCTGATGAAGATGTCACTTATAGACTCTTGAGAAATTATCTTCATCATTAGGAGTGTTTAAGCATATGACACTCAGTAGGGTCTCTGAATACGATGACTATTTATACACTTAGTTTGTAGACTATTCAGAACAGCTGTGTTTGTGTGAATGTTTACACTTGTGTCTGTTTGTGTCTGAGCCAGTGTTTTCTAGCGTCCCTCTTTGTATCTGTGTGCAAGTGCATGTGTGTGTCTTGATTTGCTCCTTAACGCCGTTGCTCTCTACGTTGTGCTGCTGAGGAGAAGGAGGGAAACTTTTACTCCAGTGACTCGGATTTCGATGACGAAGAACCCAAGAAGTTTCACATCCAGATCCGCCCAGTCGCCAGCAGTAACCGCAGCAACTCAGCAGCCAATGAGCAGGAGCTGAAGGCCACAGTGGGGGCGTTGACTCTGCCCCCGAACAGAGCGGTGAGAGATTTAACAGCCCAAATCAAGACTGATGCGAATCACTTATTCATTTTTACAGTAAATTGCTCTACATATCATTGCTTAAGTTTAGAAAATGTCTTATAAATAGAAGGGTACATTATGTAACTGATTACAATAAACCAAAAATAAATCAGACAACTGTTAGTTTGACAGTATTTACAGAACTATCAATACTTGGGCCTCAATGATAGCCTGTATAGTCTCCTGCTAATGCTGTCAGCCAGGCTCATGTAAACCTTAAAGTATTTCAGCAGGTTCCTCCCTTCCTCTTGTTTTTTAGTTCACTACATGAAGGATTTTTGGGTATAATACTGTATGTCACACTTTACCTTATTTTACTATCTTCTCTTGACCTATAGTTTGATAATGTGGTGGTTATTAATTACATTGAAAGTATTTAATCTCATTATAATTAAAAGAACATGTAAATTAATTTTTGTGTTAAATAAAACAGTACACTACCTGACAAAAGTCTTGTCGCCTATCCAAGTTTTAGGAATGACAAATAATAACGTGACTTCTAGTTGATCATTTGGTATCAGAAGTGGCTTATATGAAATGCAAAGGCCTCTAGACTTATTTTATCTTATTTTATCAAATTAAAATACGATCATACCTTGATTTTTAATTATTTAACTAAGACAGTAAGGTCTGACTTTGCTTAGACAAGTCTTTTCACTTAACAGAAATAATGTACAGTATAAAATATAAAGTGTTGGTGCAGTAGAAAAAGAATTAATATTGGGTTTGACTCCCATGAGCTTGGATGACTGCATCCATACAACTCTGCAATGACTCAAATAACTTATTAATAAAGTCATCTGGAATGGCAAAGAAAGTGTTCTTGCAGGACTCCCAGAGTTCATTAAGATTTTTTGGAGTCATTTTCAATGCCTCCTCCTTTGTTTTATCCCAGACATACTCAGTAATGTTCATATCTGGTGGCTGGGCTGGCCAATCCTGGAGCACCTTGACCTTCTTTGCTTTCAGGAACTTTGATGTGGAGGCTGAAGTATGGGAAGGAGCGCTATCCTGCTGAAGTATACTGAATGTAACCCCAAACCATGATTTTTCCTTCATCAAAATTGAAACTAGAAGTCAAGTTATTGTTTGTTGCTCTTACAATTGGGATCGACGACAGGAGTTCTATCATGTAGTGTACATAAAAAGTACCTTTAAAAAGAAACATTTTAATTCAGCAGAGTCTGACAGGTCAAATCTTCTTACAGGTCATTTATAATGTAAATTACATTTATTCAAACATTGATTTAAAACTGATTTATTCATAAAATGCATAAACTACACTTCATATGAAATTAAATTAAATTGAATTGAATAATTGGTTCAATAGATTCGCTCAAAATGCAGAATCACAGAGAAAGAAAATTTATTGTTTACCCTTCTGCTGTGGCTTTATGCACAATATTATCACAAAAATTACAAGCACAGATAACATTGTGTCTAAAAGTTAGTCGGCATGTGTGGAGTTTGCATGTTTTTCCTGTGTTTGTGTGTGTTTCCTCCAGGTGCTCCGGTTTCACTCGCAATCCAAAGGCATGTGCTATAGGTAAATTGGGTAAACAAAATTGGCCTTAGCATATGAGTGTGTGTGAATGCGAAGGTGTATGGGTGTTTCCCTGTACTGGGTTGCAGCTGGAAGAACATCCGCTGCGTAAAACATGTGCCGGAATAGATGGTGGATCATTCTGCTCTGATAAATAAAAGAGTAAGCCGAAGAAAAATGAATGAATATTGCACTTGTTGTTTGTGTGATATTGCTTATTATAGCATATGATAGAAATATGAAACAAAAACTGATATGGAACAAGCTGGTTAAGACTACATGTCTATTGGGATCACAGGACTTGTCGAATAATACTCTCATTGTCTCTGTAATCTCTTTTGCTTTCAGAATAAATGAATCATTTTATATATGCCATTTAATGTGTTTTTCACTGAAAAGGCAAACAAACCACTCTAATGTGATTCGCTGGCTTACTCACTTAGTCAGAGTGCACATGATGTTTCTTGCTCCTCTGTAAACAAAGACATGTTTACTAAGTACCAGGCTCCAAAAATGAGCTCTTTTGAGGAAAAACAAATCACTGTGCTTGTCAGAGGTTGTGATCTTTAGTTAGATAAGAACTTAAAATCTCTGTTGGGTTTTATGTCTATTTAGTTCAATTGAAAAGCATTTTAAAACCAAATTAAAGCAGAATGAAGCCAGGGATCATTGTAATTTTTATTTTATTTTATTTTATTTTATTAGTAAATCAATGAATTTTCTATTTACATGACTGTTTTTTATGTTTTTATTTTATTATTTAAAAAAATATTTTTATAATAATTTCTGCATTTTGGTCATTTATTTACACAACTATGTTTTATAGGCATAAAAGGGTTTCAAGGGCAGTTTTTTTTTTTTTTAAATGACACTTATTTTATTCTGTGTAACTTTCAAAAGCAGAATTTGTGAAAGTAATTATGTCACATGCATGCATATTACATGTTTAGTCTATAGTGGCACACATGCACTTGACAACTAAACCTTCAGTCGTAATGAATATGAATAGTGTTTAATAAGGTATATGCACAGCTAGTGTTTCTTCCCATACCTTCATTTTACAGCATCGATGTTGTAATGTAATTAAAATATAATCAGTTAAATAGACTCTTAATAAGCCTTTTACATGCATGTGCCGTCAGGATCAGCAGGATAGCGCAGAAACTCCATTGAAAATACTGGGGTTAAATAAATGTTCATATTCTAAAGACACGATGCGGAATAATGTAATTTAATGCTGTGCTTCTTGCACATTCTGAGACCCACTTTATGTCGTATATCAATCAGGCAGTGAAGATCATCGATTTTTTTATTTTTTTATTTTTTTTATTATTATTTTTTTAAGAAATAGACTTTAAACGTGGTGATTTTGTGGCGGCATACATTTTAGCGGAAGCCTTTGACCTAGGTTACTGAAAAATTCAAAGTCCTTCTGCATATACCCTATTACAAAGTGACGTTGCCAACTACACGCCTGTCATGTGTAATACAGTGCTTGTAGGTGTTTTTAGTAGTTTTGACAGCATTGGCATTAATACAGTATTACCTCTTATGTATGAAGTGTCATTACAAATATGATGCATGACTTTAACAAAACCTGTCATTGTTTGATTCATCTTATCCTGTAGGTGTCAGTAAAGAAGCAGCTCTCACGTGAGTTCACTTTTATTCCTCTCTATGACCATATTCTGTATATATGTTAGTGTGGCTCATTTTCATGCATATATTCTCTTGAAACAGGAAACTCGAGTTCAGCAGGTCGATCTGAAGGGGAAGGGGAAAGTGTTCCCCAGAGAGGTCAGTCACACGCCGCAGACGCTCATTTCTGCACTCCTACAGATAGGGTTACACCATAAAGCATCAATTTTTCAGTACTCACGCATTGTTCCTGTGAGTAAGCCTTCTCCAATGGCCACTGTCTCCCACCTACTCCTCTGTCCACATTAATAGATGCCATTATCCTGCAACACACAGCTCCGACTGACACCTTAATCACAGCAATCTGCCATCCAGCTGACCTGGGATCAGTATCATAACTGCTCTGTCATTATTGCCTTAAATTGACAGACTGATCTCAGGTCCGTGGAATTGCTGTAATTACAGCCTCAGAATTGGTTCTATTTTTGTATCGGGGTTTTTGACAGTTAATAGTGGAAGTGTGTGCGTGTGTGTGTGTGAGTGTGTATGCGGTTTTTGGAGAAATGTTTTAGGCTGTCTTCCTCCCTGACTGGCTATTACTCAAAACTGCTTAATTGCAGAGATTAGTCACATAGAGGAATGGTACTATTTTGATAGTATGTGGTTTGAATTTATCCAATAATATTGTACTGTATGTGATGTGCATTATGTATTATGGATGTGGTGTGGTGTAATGATTAAAGATCTGAGCTAAATCTTGGCAGTCAGTGCAGAAAGACGTGATTTATGAATTTGTGTCATTGTGGCGTTGAGAAAAGCACTTTACCTAATATTTCTTCAGGATGTGTCTCCATTTCTCTCTAATATTGCTGCCTGTAGTAAAAATGCAATACAGTTTGAGTAAAAGCAACTGCTTTACTTCAGCATTTAGATCATGTTTTGTTGTTCAGATGGAGAACAGGAGGGTTTGCGCAGATCCACGTCCAGTCCAGATCACAGCAGGTACAAATAGATTTCCACTTGCATAGTTGTTGCACATTTTCCCATGCAGATTTGTGTAAATGCAGTCCTGTTTTTGTTATCTTACTGCCACAGTCACACCACTAGCTGAGCCAGAAGATGTAATATTTAGACATATTGAACAAAAATGCAGTTAAATGGATACTAAATTTTATTACAAAAATTCTATTAATGTTTATATTAAAATTATAAAATAAATAACATTGAAATTATTTAATTTAGATATAATTTTCAGTCACACTTTAAGGTTTCATTAGTTAATGTATTTACTAACATGAACTATTCCTAAACAATGCTTGTACAGCATTTATTACTCATATCACATTTACTACAGGGTGTCCACGGGGTCTTAAAAAGTATTAAAAGTTGATAAATCAATGTAAAGAAGTTTAGACCCTTAATAAGTATTAAAATGCCTCAAATGCTATTTTGCAAGGTATTAAGTTTGATATCATTTTTGATAATGCAATGTATGATTTTATACTGAATTTGCCTGAATGAAATCTGCCAATATCAGGATGCTGTGTAGTTTATTAAATCAATGAAATCCTGCTAGATTTGACATCATTCTGCTTTGTTTACTGCAGTAACCAAGGCAACACTAATATTTCTGCAGTTCTATAGCCGCCAACCTGCTGAATTAGCTAGATTTAATAGATTTTTATTCAGTATATGAATAATGTTTTAGTTTTGGATTAGTTTCTCACAGTATGTTTACTATATATTAATGTAAGTTACAATCTCACCAGTGTTTCCGGTTGAAACCCTAAAGTGATTATAAGGTCTTAAAATGTATGGAAAGAGTCTTTAAAAAGGTCTTAAAAGGTATTGAATTTCACTCTGATTCCTGTATATACTCTGTACTAGTGCATTGTGAACATCCAAATCCATGCTTGTTAACATTAGTTGATGCACTATGAGTTAACATGAACTAATGATGAACAACTGTATTTTCATTAACTAAAATAAACAAATACTGTGATAAATATATTGTTCATTGTTTGTTCATGTTAGTAGATGCATAATTAACTAACATTAACTAATACAACCTTATTGTAAAGTGTTACCTAATTTTTTTATATAACAATATATTATTTCTTAATTCCAACTTCATCCATTTAGTGTCTTTCCTGTTTTCTGCAGGTTGAGTTCTACAGCATCGGGTTCAGACGCTCTGTTTGGACCTCCTCTGGAATCTGCCTTTAAATCGCACAGTTTTTCTGGCAGAGAGCAGCTCCAGAACGCCTTTGCAGCTTCTGAATGTAAATCTCCAACACACACCATCCTCCACCTCATTACTGTGATAGATGAGAATCGACTGGACAAACTATTCTCTTACAGCGTTTTAGAAAGCGCAGAATTAAAAGCTTTCAACTCGCCTAATGTGTGCCAAAGTGTGCATTACCATATTCCAGGAATTAATTGACTCGCTTTATCAGACCTGCTTGTGTAGGCATTAAAGCATGAATTTTTCAATTACTGACAAAAGTGGAGCGGGAATTATTTTTCTGCACTCAGCCTTTTTCTCATTGTATCTGTTGCATTTTAACTCTTTCCCTGCTATTAATAGAAATTTCATGCTATTTCTGGCATTGCTTCCCTGAAAGGCAGGGGGCACTATTGCACATCTGAATTATCACAGAAACTCCACATCCAAGTGAAAACGAAGCAGAAATGAGTGTTAGGACCTGTCCCAAATGTCACATTTCAGGTGCACTTGAAGTCTTGTGGTCTTACAATGACTGTCATAGGTGTTAAGTCTGAAAGGCTATATGTATGGTGTCCCAATCATCATATTAGCATTGTGTAACAGCATGTACAGTGGGTGACACTTTAAATAGAGCATTACTGCCGTGAGCGGTACCGCCGCCACACTAAAGGAGTAAGAAAGTGTTTTTAGGTATAACCGCAGTTTCTGACTATGCTGCCAGGGGGCACAAAGGGACAGGATGCAAACGAACAGAAATATACAGTAGCTGTAAACACCCTGCTACTTGTAAACAAAGATGAAATAATGAAACAAAGCATTTTAATACCATTATTAATCATTAAAAACTTGTTAATACGCTTTATTATCATTGTAAATGTGTTAAGTGAAATGAAGATTCATTTTGGAAAGTTAAAGAAATAAAAGACAACTAAAATTAAAGTACAAACATGCATACTAATAAGTAGGCCTAAATAAATAAAGCAGTGTTTTAGCCTAAATATAGAGAAATGTTATTTTAAAGTGATAGGACTAAGACAGTCAATAAATAAGCTCATTTACGTTTTCATTTACATTGTTGATTATATTTTACTATCTCATTTTATGTCTCAATTCTTGTACATAAATAGTTAATGAATATTTAAATAGGCCTAAATAATTATTTATTTAAACGCATTACCAGTGAAACACGTAGTAACAGTCCGGTACATGGTCTAAAGAGCTTTTAAGTTAAATGCTGATTCATCAAAAGCATGAAAATAAATTGACCTATCTCAAGCAGATCACTAAAATTATAATAAAAATAATATTAATTTTGCCGCAGAACGTAAATGAAGTCCCGCAGGTTTATTTTTAATAATATAGTTTCAGTTCAGTTCAGTTTTCAAAACATCAGTGTTCTCCTTCAAATTATAATTTTTTTTTTTACTTTTTAAACTATTAATGGCTCAGGATCTTTTGTGCTTTCATTTCAAATTCAGTGACCTTGCATATGCGTGTGAAATATGATGCATGCATAACAGCATAAAAAAGGAAAAAGCTGTTAAAATCATGTTTATTACTAAGAAAACCAAAACAACCAAACAAAATTATATTTTAATTGAACACATCACATAAGGTACACATACAGAACCGTAATATGTAGTAGTGTGAAAAGGCAAAGCCGGAAATCTATGGTTAAAGCGCCACCCAGCGGTCAAAAGCTGCAGACGCACCTAATACCGCCGTGGCAACAGCAAGCATGACGGCAGAGGGAACATATTGAAGTGGTGACATCTGTAGGTGTACATAAAACCTAAAGATTAAATGTTGATTCCACAAAGACAGGGAGAGACTCTGCAAGCTTTGAAAGGATTGATACATTCCAACTATATATTCAAGCTATTATATTTTTGTAATAATTCTGAATATGATTCTAAAGTAAGCTTTGATGAAAAACAAATCATTTTTTTCTATATCTTTCTTTCTTAATCTTTCTTTGTGTTTGACAGACGGAGCATTCTCTTCAGATTCATCGTCTCCTGAGAATGTGGAGGATTCTGGACTGGATTCACCTTCTCATCAGCCCCTTGGAGTTTCCCCAGAGCCCACTGGATGGGCAGCCTGGCCATCTACTCAATCCCAATCTAAAGACTCAATAAATTTGAGCCGATCCTCAGACCCGTTCCTCGCCGCATTCCGCGACCCTTCGCCTGGTCGCTCTCCACTCCCCCAGGACGACTCCACCAACGTTTGGCCCTCCAATCTGCGTTCTCCACGTGCTCCACCTGACGTCGAGCCCACCACTTTCAGCTTCCCAGCCTTTTCCCACAGCATAGCATCTTCAGAACTGGAGCCTTCTGTCTGGAGCTGTAAACACATTCCTCCAGAAGACCTTTTTCTTGCTGCTTTTGAACGCTCCACCCCCAAGGACAACCTGCCTCCAACTGATGCCTGGGCTCCGCCTCCACCTCGGCCCAGGGAAGCCAGGACCGATCCCTTTTCTGTTCCTCTGAATGACACTAAAACCCTTCCTCCTCCATCCTCTTCGCGCAAGGAGCGGGACAGAAAAAGAGATCGTAGCGTCCCTCCTCCCGAGTCCCCAGATGATCCTTTCGCTATTACTATGATTGGAAGTCCAACACACCAATCAATGCAGGCAGCAGCACAAGGCAGAGGTGGGAGTAATAGACCGACGCCTAGTCCTAACTCCGCCCCTAGTTCTCAGTCGAAGAAAGAGCTTGTGCACTGGAACTCTGTTCATAACCCCTTCACTGAGGGCACTACCAATAACACTGTCACACAAGAGTCGACCAGAAAACAGAGATCCTTTAACGACGAGCCTCGCAGGAATGGACCACCACTCACACGGCATTCTGGGCCACAAGAGGACCTCTGCTTCTCTACAGACAAAGACCAGAACTTCCTGGATATTAACACACCACCAGGTATCACTTATACATGTTGATTTAATGGCCGATCTGGATATCATTTGAAGAACAGGATGGATAAATGATATAAGGCCATATAGTAGCCAAATCGTGAAACATAATTCTAAAATTTTTCCCCTATAATGATATTGATATATATACATCACGTTTAGCATAATTTCTCTGTTAATAGCTTTTAATTTAGGGTCGTCTGTTTTTCAACAAAGCATCCCTATTGTGGTTTTTGAGGTTACCTGTTATTAAACCAAACAGAAATTTGGCACATAACTCGTCCTGCATTGTTTGTCGTAGATCTATAAATGAGGTTTGAAATCATGTGACTTATTAAGGGAGCAGTCTGCTATGACTTTTAGTTTAGTTCAATTAATTCATTTATTTAGCATATTTGATTACCACACTAAATCCACCAAAGTGCTGTACAGGAAAACTGAATTAAACAATAGCAATAAAATAAACAATAAACACAAACACAATGTGGAACACAACACTAAAACATGCAAATAATAAAACTGTATACAATAGTTAGTCCAGCCCATAAGCCCTTTGGATGTAGGATATGTGTCTTAAGTAAAGATTTGGAAGCCTGAAGGTAGGTGGCTGATCTCATCCTAGCAGGCACAGGACGTCAATTGACATCGCACCACATTGTCGTGGGACATTGCATTTTGGCTGGAAATGAAAATTAGGTTGATGTCAGAACCCAACGTCAGGCTGACATCAGTGTCCAACCTCGGACAGATGTTGCATTTTAGTCACTTTCCAATGCAACCTAAAAACAACCAAATATCAACGTCTAATGATGTTACAGCTTGACGTTGTGTGGACGTTACCACTATGATGTCTATCAGACGTTGGACTTCCAACAGAGGTTGCCATTTGGTTGCCATACCTGACAAATAAATGTCAGTATCTGATGTCAATTGGCTTCAGATGTTGGCTTGACGTTGGATTTCGATCACTTACCAACACAACCTAAAAACAACCAAATATCAACCTCATTTGATATCGTTATTGGATGTCAAAACAATGTAGATTGAATTTTGGTCACCTGACATCACGACCTAAATCTAACCTAATATTAACATCTTATGAGGTTGTGTGTCTGCTAGGATGTTAAAAGGCAATTTATTCAATATAAGAGGCGCTCCAACTGAGAATGCCTGATTGTCCTTTAGTTTTAAACGTGTTGTAGGTACAGGCTATAACAGGGTTTTTTTGATGACCTTAAAGACTTGTTGGTCTGGTGATGGCAGAATTTTAAACCGAGGCGGGACAAGACTAAGTGACCCCTAAATAAAGTGAATGAGAATAATCCAGTCTAGATGAGATACATGCAGGATAATCGTTTTTATGTCCTTAAATGAAAAAAAAGATGTAGTAGCTGGAATAATGCTGACTTGAAAACAGAGTTTATTTGTTTGCTGGGTCAAAAAAAATTCCAATTTTAACTTTTCACACTCAAACAATCCACTAGTCACTGGACAGATGTATTTTCAAGATAATGCCAAATGTCATCTTCATAACAATGGTACAAAATCCACTGCTTACAAAAACTATTTGCTAATATAAGGAGAAAACAAGACAGGACCTAGAGGACTGCATGTACATACAGCAGAGGAGGTGAAGTTATAAAAGCAATTAGATATATGATGCTTGCACAGATCAACTAAAAATTACTGACCAAAATTGACTAATCCCATAGACTTAACATTGTACAGACATTTCTGACACAAAATCTCTGTATCAGAATTTCATGGAAACTTGGAGATTGGCTCATTTGACTCATCCTATCAAGCAGCCCATATATGGTGCCATTTCAACCTTAAATTATTAAACAATTCATTGAGAGCAGTTCAATTATTCAAATAATTTATTTCCACGAATTATGCAAATACCAAGATTTTTTTTAGGTGAAAGTTCTGTAAGTGGTCTTCACAATACTGCTAAATGGTTTCATTGTGCTTTTTCACTTTTAATATTATAGCTAGAACTTTACTTAAAATGATACAATGCTTTCTGAATACCAGAACAGCTTTGTTTAATGTAACACAGTCATATGGGTTTGGAACGATATGAGTAAATACTGACAGAGTTTTCTTATTTTTCTTCTCCCAGTCTCACAGCATGGTTTCAGGCAAGACAGCTCTGAGCGTCTGGCTTTGGCTCCTCCGCGGTCGGTTCGGTCCAAGCGCTCCTCAGGCAGGCTAAGCGGCTGCGAGCGGGTAAATGTCCCACAGACCTCATTAAATTTATCCAGGCAGCACACGCATGCTTCCTTAAAACCACATAAACACAAGCTTTAATCCCGCTCTGCTGCTGCCTTTTGCTTTTTTCTCAATCGTTTCATGAGAGTTGGTGGTTTCTGTCATGTGGTTCTTCAGTTTGCTTCATTGACTTCAGCTCTAAATTAACAGCAATTCAACCTTTTAATTGCTTTTTTACTGGGAGGTAACAACTATTACAAGACAGAAACAAGCCTCTAGAGATTAGTAGTTTAGCCTAAAAATGCTAGTTTTTCATCCACACAGAGTAGAAAGCAGAAAATAACTGGGAAGTTGATGGATAACACTGACTTTTTCTCTTTTTGAGGAATGTAAGTTGTTTAATTTCACAGTGTGTCTATTAGGTTTATCATTCATTAGCTGGATTTTTTTTTTTCTAATGTGGTGTAGACTCAGTTTTATACTTAGGACTGTATTTAGAAGTGGAATTCTATTCACTTGCCTTTTCATCTATTCACTTAAATAGAAAATTTTTTAAAACATTTTTATAATCCTCATAGTCTCCAGTTATTTATGGAAGCCCATTTCTTCCACTGAATAAAAACATTTAAAAAATGTAATTAAAAATAACTCTAAAGTCAGAATTCCGAACTATAAAGTCAGAATTCCAAGTTACATGTGCATTCGTCTTTAACACTCTATTTATGGTCAGTTGCCATAAAAGGAAACTCAGAATATAACTGAGAATTTTGACTTTATAAATTGGAATTGTGACTTTATGACTCAGAACTGTGACTTTATAACTCGGAATTGCGACTATATAGCTTGAAATTCTGACTTTAAAACTCAGAATTGTGACTTTATAATTTTTTACAATTTTATTAAATAATTTCTTTTTTATTATTCAGTGGTGGAAATGGGCTTTCATAATTATTCAGGTCATGAAAAAATATCCAAACATTTAAATGATTGAAAAAAATGCCCATTGTATAGTGTCTATTATATATTAATATATAATTTTAGTGTGGCATTTCATACTAGAGAAATAAATATTAAACATTGTGTTGTATAATAACAGTTCCAGTTGCTTTTCTTTTCAAAAATAAATATCCTATGTAGTTTCCTAATCAATGTGAGATAATAACATGTGCATAGTTTCAAAAAAGACCAAATTACAAATAACATAACATCATATTTAAGTACATGGGTTCACACTGTAGTATATTTCAGGAAGAAGCAGAGATGGTCAGTGTTGATGTTTGTTGTCTTTGTGTGGCGTCTCAGTCCAGGTCTCTGTGCTCATCTCCTCTGCCGGACCCCAGTCCTCCTCTCACCTCCTCCTCCTCCTCCAGCCCCAGTGATTGGGGGGTGCAGAACCGCATCCCCAGTCCAGCTCGAGGTGACCGAGACCCCTCACTAAATCATACATTACCCTTAAAACCTCTACTGGAAGATCAGCATGACAAACAAATGTAGACACATGCACATTAACTGTGGGATCAGTTAGGATTGTCTATAGTGATTTGGTTCCCCTCATTTTAAAAAAGCCCACAGGCATCAATTTAAAATATATAAGAGCATCTCCACAGTACTATTTGGTGTTGAGTTGCTGATCTTTTTATTTTGCCACTTTCCGATCCCACAAAATCCCAGGACTGACAGCGGCAGATTAAGTTTTCATGTCAAATGAGAGCCTGGGTTTGCTTTATGTCTTAATTAGATGGTTTATGTTTTACTTATTTGTTTTTTTGGACATTACTGACGTATTTTGTGGAATATAAGATTATAATATATAGACTAGGAGATAGATTGTGTGATACTGAAGACTGGTGTAATCTGTTAAATGCAGCCTCGTAGAGCAGAAGAATCTAAATAATTGTAATGCTTCCACATGCGTTTTAACCCGTAATGTAGTTGTTTTTCTCCAGCTAATTTGGTGCTCATTATGTTGAACTTTGCCCTAGCAGGTCTGTCTCGAGGACCCAGTCCTATTTCTCTGAGTGCTCAGGAGTCTTGGCCTGTAGCCGCAGCCATTACCGAATACATCAATGCCTACTTCAGAGGAGGAGAACACAACCGGTTTGTCTAAGCGTATTCATTCTTCCATCACCTCCCGTTCATCACTGATCTCTTCTCCACTGATCTCCATGTGTGTTTGTGTTTGTTTCAGGTGTCTGGTCAAGGTCACCGGTGACCTCACTATGTCGTTTCCTGCTGGCATCACCCGCATCTTCACTGCTAACCCCAATGCACCAGTGTTAAGCTTCAGACTGGTGAACATCTCTCGAGTCGACCACTTCTTACCCAACCAGAAGTTACTCTACAGGTCCAGTATAATGCACTGGCACATTGCGTTTACACTGGTGTGTTTACATTTTAACAGTAATCTTTTTTTCAGTCACTGTTTCATTCCAAATGGCCTATAATAAAATGATGAATGATGAATGATTAGCCATTGAGGTTCCCTATTGTCTCCATCAAGAGCCCAAGAACAAATTCTCCTATCAGTTGTGAAGTAAATTCAAATGTAGTAACCTCTTGAGTAGTATGTGATTATGAATGCATCTTACGTCTGCACTTGACAATATTCATCTGAAAATGGTGTTTTCATCTAAAAACATTCAATTTATCTGAGGCAAACTTGACATCGCAGCCTGCAGTCAGACATGCTTAGCAAAGACTCGCCTGTTTAAAAGCGTCACTTGTTCAGTCTGTTGAATTCAAAATCACCTTAATCAACTTATTTGCAACTTTTTTTTACTCTAAATGCAATTTAATACTGTTTTTTATGACAGTCTTTATTATAATTCGTTCATTCATTTTCTTGTCGGCCTAGTCCCTTTATTAATCAGGGGTCACCACTGCGGAATGAACCGGCAACTTATCCAGCACGTTTTTTTACGCAGCGGATGCCCTTCCAGCCGCAACCCATCTCTGGAAAACATCCACACACACTCATTCACTATGGACAATTTAGCTTACCCAATTCACCTGTACCGCATGTCCCACGCAAATGCAGGGAGAACATGCAAACTCCACACAGAAACACCAACTGACCCAGCCGAGGCTCGAACCAGTGACCTTCTTGCTGTGAGGCGACAGCACTACCTACTGCGCCACTATGTCGCCTTTATTATAGTCAGTTTTATTTAATAATTGTGTATAGGCTGCAATTTTGTACTATAGTTTTCTAACATCTGGGATGCATTTTGGCCATTTAATGTGGATGGAGATTTCCTGAAATGTTGTTTATTGATCACCAGACGAATCCACATTTGAATACATCTGAATGCAAAAACACACTGGTGTAAATGTAGCCAAAAACCGAGTTGTTTCTTGGTCTAGTAGAGGCTGTGTGGTGGACAGTTTCTGCTGTTTGTGTCTGCAGTGACCCGTCACAGAGTGATCCGGACACTAAGGATTTCTGGTTCAACATGCAAGCTTTAACGCTTCACCTGCAGAGAGAAGCAGAGCTCAATCCACAGGCCTCGTATTACAACGTGGCTTTGCTCAAATACCAGGTCAGTCAACACAAAGCCAGCGAACACTAGCAGCTGATACTGTCATCATCGGCGCAAGTTAAGATCAGCCTTTGTCAATTCAGTTTCACTCCTCAACTTTGAAACTAATTTTAAACAGGCTGAAATTTTTACAGATGTTTCAGTTGTTGTGTTATTCCACCATACTTCTTCCTTGAATTAGTACATTGCTAATATGCTTTCTATAAATAGAAACTTGGCACTTTCTTAAAATGTTGACCAATTGTCATTTTATTCTCTAAATGTCATCTTTTTATTTTAAAGGTTGAAGAAATATCATCAGTACTTTGCACAAAAGAACAAAAATCTTGTGCTCAGAGGCACAACCCAGAGAGTGATCCCTTAATGTTATTTCCCATATATATTATAATTCATATATTTCCTGAGTGCTAAATCAGCATATGAAAACTGGTGCAAAGTTGCTGAAATTTCAGCTTTAGTTGAAGCATCAAATCAATAACAATATATTGCAGCTTATTCTTTAGACATTACAGAATGTGTGCTACTTTATTTTATTTATTTCCTGAGCACAAATAATTACTATCATACATTTTGATCATGAATAAGTATACTAAAATGTCATTGAGCGTAAAAATGGTCTATATATACACACCAAAATAATGATATAGTTTTGCCACTATATTTAAAAAATCACTTTATAAAAACATTTAGGGCTCTATTTTAATGATCTAGGTGCAAAGTCTAAAGCGCAAGGGACAAAAGGATTAAGGATGTGTCTGAATCCACTTTTGATGGAAAAATATGATCTGCGCCCCGGCACATGGTCTAACAGGGTTGAGCTTATTCTCTTAATGATTTATGGGTGTGTTTTGGGCATAACGTGAATTAAACCAATCAGAGTATCATCTCCTATTCAGTTGCATTGCGCATTTGCTATTTACATGGTGGACTTTGTAAGTGTAAAAACTGAACGCTTCACTAGCGAGAAGACAGTTAAACAGACCATCTGCTGCGTGAGGATAAAGAATGAGCCTCCTCCATTCAGCCTCTTTACTTTCTCTTTACTTTACTCTTACTCTTTAGTTAATTCAGTTTGTTAAGCACAAAGATTTGTTTTAAACCTATTTCTAAATTCAATGAACAATAATAACGGCGTGTGCTCAAAAAACTGAGTTATATCCAAACACACCTGCTATTGTTATGCCCCATATGGTGACGCAAATGTCTCCAAAACCCAACAGGTCAATAAATCTAAACTTGTTTATATTAAAACAAATATAAATCTGCGTATAATAAATAATACTGCTAATAATGACAACATTATGTAAAATGAAAATCGTCATGAATGAACTGAAAAAAGGCATAAAGGAATGAAGAAGGCATGGAGGTAGAGATTTTTATATTTATGTTGAAAATAATAATCTTTGTAATATTTTTATCCTTTAATTCTTTTCATATGTAAAGATATTTGTGTGTTGCTGTACATCCTCTGTGCATAAAGCAATGTGTAAGCGTTTGAACCAGCATAGGCACATAACTAACAAGCTCTGCGCTGGACTTTACACCAGCTTTCAGTTGGTCAACGGCGCAACCTATTTCAGTTCCTCAAAATAGCAACGCGCCAACAATGCATGCGCCTTAACACACCTATTTAAACAGCGTGTTGCAAAAACGTGAAAATTAGGGTTGTGCTGGTCTGAAAAGAGCAACAAGGTGTATGATAGGGAGCTTAAAATTGAATGAAACTTGTGCACGAGCGCTTCTTTTTTCCTGTATTTCAACGTTAGTTTAAAAGCTTGTTTTTTCATTTGTCAATAAATATGGCACTCTTTAACATGATGGAACATTATTTCACCAATATTGACCCACTTTTGCTTTAAAATCCACTCCAGAATGAAGCGTATTTGCTACAAATTTGATTTGAATCTTGAAAAAAAACAAGTTGTCTAAATAATACTTTATTCGATCAACAAATTCTGTTGGCTGAGCTCAGCTTCTGTTGATCCTCCTTCATATAAAAATGTTGCTTTCATATTTCTAACTTTCATCACAAGCAGTTGACACACAGGTTATAAAGACGTTTAATCAATAAATCCTTCTGGCGCAGGTAATGATGAACTGATGTTTTTCTGTCAGGCTTCATCTCAGGATCCGTCTAGGGCTCCTCTTCTGTTGTCTGCTGAGTGTCAGCGCAGTGGGACGGTCACCCGCGTCTCTCTGGATTATCACTGTTGTCCCGCCACTGCACCCGCCACACAACTGACCTCAGTACAGGTGCTGCTGCCCCTCGACCACAGCGCCACCGACCTGCAGTGCCAACCATCCGCAGCCTGGTGAGTGTGTGACAAACCCTGAGCACTCACCACTGCTGAAGCTCCAGAGGGAAATCCACTCAATCTTTGCTTTTGTTGTTTTGTTTTGTGTGTCAGGAACGCAGAGGAGCGCCGACTACTCTGGAAACTGGCAAACCTCTCGCCAACAAACCACAGCAAAGGTTCATCTTCACCTCAAACTTCTCACACACTTCATGTTATGAGGACGTTTAGGCGCATAATAATCTCGTTTCTGTGGTTTCAGAGTTGATCAGTGTTACTTTATTCACCAAAAACTATAAACACTTTTATATTAGCCCTCTTGTGAAATTCTAATTCGTTTTCAGTAATAATAGAGGCGTTTAATGGAGATTTTATTTGAGTAGATAATATTTGACCAGTAAAACTTCTGATAAATCTGTTTTATTCAAAGTTCCTTTTGAGACTTTTTAAACTGAATAAACAATATTACATATGACAGTTTTTCTTAGTCGTTTTGGTACATTTCCTTCGATCAGAAATGGAATTTGCACAACAGTAAGTACATTTCTCAAAACAACACATACAAATAGCAAAACACCATGGATTACCAGCAAAAGCCGGCCTCTTGCTCAAAATCCTCAGTTCATCGCTCAAAACTAAATTTCTGTGTCAATGAATGTGTCAGTGCCATCAGAATGACAAGTCCTTATGTCATCATGTATGGATAAGACAGTCAAATGACAGTCATAGGCCCACACAGAATCTGCGCACGCAGATTTTCTGCAGATTTTTAGCCCATCATTTATTAACTTGAGTAAATGTGTGTAAATCTATATTTTTTCAGTTTTTAAATTAATTACAGTAATATTATTGACTAATAATAAAATGTTCATCTGATTTATGTACAATACAGTTTGTACAGTCATATTTTCTGTCTTTTAGTAGATATATTATAGGAGAGACTTACTTTGTTTACCAAATAAAGTGAATCTTATTGGATTTGCATTTTAAACAATAAATAAAAGTTAGAAAGATGATATTTTTTATTTCACATATTAAGGGTTTTAGTTGCAGTATAATACTCCCAAAATAACTCAGCAGAAATCCGCAGATTTTTACCAAAATTCTCAGCAGAAATAGCAAAAAACGTCTGCAGATTCCATCTGGCCCTAGTCTATATAACTGTGTTCTGATCTTCTGATGGCTTTTTATTTATTTATTTATTTATTTTAGTTTTTTTGCTGTTTGTACTGTAGTTTGTTGACAGATCTTGACATTATCATACAGGAAGGAAAAGACCACAGCAAAGCAGAAAGAAAAACAATACAAAAGTAGAAATGTGAACATAGGACAATCTGCTTTTAGACCGTCATTAGAAAAAGTCAAGAATCACCTGGGAGAAACTGACCAACTGTAGACAGATTTAGAACAAAAAGTCATTCAGCCATTTTGCATGTAATGACTAATGTCTTGAGCAAACCATTAAATGTTGTGTGGGGTGAGACTATTCAACAGAGACCAAAATAATAGATTTAGATCAACATGACATAAGCAACTGATAATGCAGGAAACATCAGAGAATTGCACATCATCTTTTGCCTGGATGTACAAAAGCATTTGCAACTTGTTCAGAGGAATGAGAAACTGCTATTCTGATGTGCACAAATGACACCATGATGTGAAGATTTAACAGAGAGTTTTGAGAATTTCAATTCTGATCTGAGAAGTGGACCAACGTGACTAAGAGAAACTGTCATATTTAATATAATAGTGATATTAAAAGGCTAAAGACAAAAATATTAGTAAATGAGATCTGCTTGTTAAAAAAATATATTAAACATGTTAATGAAGAACATTGATGTGAAAATGCTCTGAATATCAAAGAAATGGTGTCCGCTTTTTAAGCTTCATTTCACAACTTTTTGAACAAATGAATAAAAAGATAAATATACAGATCAGTTTTATAACATGCTGCACATTTCAGAAACACAGCAGAATATGTAATGAACATTGATTTTCTTGCTGTATAAATAGCGTAGCGTTGCTTCATCTCAGAGTCTTCACTGATGCAGGAAGTGGGCGAAAGAAAGGCTGTTCAGATCTAGAGGCCAGCAAACACACAGCATTCTGGGAGTTATTCAGATATGTCCCCCATCAGGATGATCTTTCATCTGAACTGTGAATGTGTGTGTGTGTGTGTGTGTGTGTGTGTGTGTGTGTGTGTGTTTCAGGCTCTGGCACGCTGTGCGCCAGCTGGCAGTGCCTGGAGGTTCCCCGTGGTCCTGCCCCGAGTCTGGCAGTGCAGTTTGTGGGCTCGGGGGCGTCTCTGTCAGGCCTGGACGTGGAGCTGGTGGGCAGCAGATACCGCATGTCTCTGGTCAAGAAGAGGTTTGCCACAGGTGACCATCTGACCCACTTCTGCTGCTTTCAGATCAGCATTCTCTCATTAGTGGAGAGCTTCATGGCTAGGATGTTTAAGATGCTCTCTGTGTGATTGCTTTAACTCAGAAGAGCTGCCCATGTTTGGAATCAGTTTCTCTGACAGAATGACACTGCTCTCTGCAACAAGCTGAGCTTTTCTGAAATGAACTTTATGGTGAAACCTACAGAGAGCAGGCAGACTGATCACTGTTAACTGAGGCATAAAGCTCTCACACACTCAACCTAAAGTCAGTTTAATGTCCACTAGAAATCAGTTCATATTCCATTCAAAACAATATTATTACTGCTATAATTCATGATTATTTCAACTCGTTTTAGGATTTGGAGTACTTACAATATATACAGTATAATTATATATACAGTACACTTCTAAATGAGTAGACCCCCTTTTGAAAATGAATATCTTTGTTAGTTTCTTAGTAAATATCTAGCCGATCATTTGAGGTGAATTTAACAGTTCTGTCCATTAAAAATAAGTGTTTGGTCACCTAACTTGTTTAGGAATCAAAAGAAAAGACATGGCAGCACGGTGGGTAGTGCTGTTGCCTCACAGTATGAAAGTTGCTGGTTCGAGTCTCGGCTTGGTCAGTTGGCTTTTCTGTGTGGAGTTTGCATGTTCTCCCAGTGTTGGCGTGGGTTTCCTCCGGGTGCTCCGGTTTCCCCCACAGTCCAAAAACATGTGGTACAGGTGAATTGGGTAAGCTAAATTGACCATAGTGTATGTGTGTGAATGAGTGTATGGATGTTTCCCAGTGATGGGTTGCAGCTGGAAGGGCATCCGCTGCGTAAAACATATGCTAGATAAGTTCGACCCCTGATTAATAAAGGGACTAAGCCGAAAAGAAAATGAATAAATGAATTTTTAACAACAAGAAAAGATTTTATATTTGTGTATTTCAATAATGATGGATTCCTTGGTAATGCAAGAATTTTAAATGTTATAGAAAAAAAATCATCGTCAGAATTATTAGCCCCCCTGTTTATTTTTTTCCCTAATTTCTGTTTAACAGAGATTTTGTCAACACATTTCTAAACATAATAGTTTTAATAACTCATTTCTAATAACTGATTTATTTTATCTTTGCCATGATGACAGTAAATAATATTTGATATTTTTCAAGACACTTCTACACAGCTTAAAGTGACATTTAAAGGCTTAACTAGGTTAATTAGGTTAACTAGGCAGGTTTGTGTAATTAGGCAAGTTCTTATATAACGATGGTTTGTTCTGTAGACTACTGAAACAAATATAGCTTAAATGGGCTAATAATTTTGACCCTAAAATGTTTTTTTTTTATTATTTTTTTTTTTTTATTAAAAACTGCTTTTATTCTAGCTGAAATAAAACAAGTAAGAGTTTTTCCAGAAGAAAAAATATCAGACATACTGTGAAAATTTCCTTGCTCTATTAAACATCATTTGGGAAATATTTTAAAAAGAATTCAAAGGGGGGCTAATAATTTTAATTGTTTATGTGAACGTTTAAACAATTTTAAAAGTAAATTGCAAGATATTCAAGTTAGCTTGAAGCTTAAAATGCAATATTATCTAATCTCTGAAAACATGTCTTAAGAAAATGATCTGATTTTAGGATTGTAAATTGTGATGCATCACTAATATTGATGCGTCTGTGTGTGTTTTCAGGAAAGTACATGGCCGGCTGTTCTTTATGAGTGACGATTGCTGCTCAGACAACACAGAGACTCAACGTTTGCACTTTTAAACCTACCTGTGGAGATGGAGAAACCCTGAAGAGGGAGAGCAGTGTACATACTGTAGGGTGTGATGTGTGGGACGTCGCTATTACCCATGATGCATAGCTCTAGGACAGCACTGCAATTGTGGACCACAACAAGCCTCTACTCTTTTATCTGTTTAACAATCATTTGTTCAGTGCAAAAAAAAAAAACCCCAAAAAAGCAACTCTTAATTCACGTTTGATCAGCCGGATGTACATTTCTTCATTTCTAGTGGACATTTGTGAATGAGTATGTATGTATGATATAAAATTGAGTATTCTGAAGAGATTTACTATATATATATATGAGAACAAAAAAAACAGAGTCTGTGAGTTTCTAACAGACACAAAAGTGGTTTACACAAATTTAATACACTTCTTACCAGTACAAAATACAATCAAACTAAGCAGTCGATGCTAAATCAACAGTATTCTTAAAGACACAAAAATAAGGGATCAATATAGTAGTGAGAAGAATTGCATCTACCTCCGTAAAAATAATCCTTAGACAGAAGCCTTGAAACAACATTACAAAACAAAACAAAGCCCTTTCCCAAAAGCACACAACAGGCCAAAAACAAAACAAAACCATGACAGGCATTAAAGTACAGAGCCTGACACTCACAGCCAATCACTTCCAGAAAACAAACACACAGCGAGAAGAAATGAAGCTGATCTTTGTGAAGAGCAGAGAGCCGCGTCACGGGCCGCTACCAGGCACCAGTAAAGATCCCAGCACAACATCATAACAAACATCTCCAGAAAAGCAGCCCATTGGCCACTAAAAGCATGAAAGGTCAAACAGCACCAAGTGATGAGGCGTCTCTGTAAGAATCTGCATATTCCATCTATTTTGGGTTCTCTATTCTCCTCTAGAAAACATGTATAGTTTTTTTTTGCTATCACATACACACCAGATCTACTTAAATAGGTTACGCAAAGGAAGTTATTATTATTTTATCTTTTAAAATCATCTCCGGTCGGTTTTATAAGCAACACACAAACTATTCACAACGTTTTCCAGTTACTTCAGAAGGCCTCGTGTACAGACAACATATCAATATATCAACAAACCACCTCTTTTTTTATTTGAACTACCGCAAACATCTAAGAACTCGTCAAATAGCTACAAAACTAATTTCACAAACCATTTCTGCTTTGCTTGAGCAATAACCGCCAACACAATCTGTGTTTATATACATCCCGAAAGCTTTCACCAACAGCGCGGTGCTTCCAAATCCAATAATCTCATTAGAAAACATCATAAAAGCTGGACGTCAATTGATTAAACCTACTAACGCTTTGAGGTATAGATTAGGCATCTCATACGGCCAGGGCTCTTATCAAACGGATGCTTTTGAAAGGCTTTTCTCGTGTTGCAGCAAGTTTTGGGTGGAGGCTGAAAACGGGCGGCTTTGGGGTCAGCAGGTTGCATCTACGTCTGAGGGTGGGGGAAAAATAAAAGTGACTGTCGTTTAAAAAGGTGCTTTAGACATCTGAGGTTCATAGACGATACATTCATCCTGCGGTTGGAGGCACGGCCGAGGAAAACGACAGAAGGTCAAAGAGAAAGCTCTAGTGTTTCTTTTCTCATCTAAGGCACTGAAAGAAGACTATGGCACATGAAAAATAAACCACACGCCATCAAACCAGCACGTTCTTGCTTCACAGTCGCAGAAAACCTAAAGGAGACACACACTGACCCTACCCTATAGACGGAGATGACGTTTGTGTGCGTGCGCGTGTGTGTGTGTGTGTGTGTGTTAGATCTCTTGCAAGGAGTGAGGGATCTCGATTCTCTCTCTCTTCACCGCTGGTTCAGTCAGGCTTCTCTCGCTCATCCTCGACAGGTCTCCATCGCTGGTCATGTCGTCTGAGAATGAAGCGTCTGTGCGGTAAAACAGAGACAGATGTTGAAATACAAGAGAAAACCAGACTTTAATGTCATGTTTGGGTTGGTGTTGGGATGGGTTACCTTTCTCCTTGAGGGATGGCATTAAAGAACTGAGGTCACTAAACTGAAAATAAACAGAAACATTTTAACATATATATTTAAAGATATATAATGATGAATTTTCATAATTTATTAAATTTAAAAAACTATTAAATAAACATGTTAAACAATTTCATTTATTGTGGCCATTATTATGTTGATATATAAGAGGGCTGCACGTTTCAGCATCGATATCACAATGTGATCATTGGCAATAGTGTAGCATTTGAGTGTTTCTCAATAGTGTTTTTTGAGGCTCTATGCAGTATCATTTTACATTTGATTATTCAATTACTGCACACCAGAATTCAGTTCCGCTCCTATAAAAACAATCAAACACTGTTCAGTTAACTGGTGTCTGTTTCTTTATTAAATTTATCTTCGCCTGTAGATTGTTTCTTATATTTTACGCAGATGTACTCCCCTACAGAATCCTGCCAATCTAAAATAATGAATTTATTCCAAATAGTTCTTCAACTCATGTAGTGAAATTCTATTCATATCGCAGAATAAAAACAATATCGCAGAGTTATATTTTGCCAATATTGTGCAGTCCTCATATATAATTATGTATAATCAGACAGACTGAATTATTACATGTATTTATCAATTAAAATATATACATAACCGCTCAAAAGTTTGAGTTTTTTTCCATGTTTTTTTCTGTTCAAGGTGGCATTTATTCAAGGTAAAAAAAACAAAGTTAAATAGTTAAAATATTTATTAACATTTGAAATAACTGCTTTCTTATTGTATGTAGTTTCAAATAAAAAAATATTACTGTCATTATTGCGTTTATTACTATTATCATCATCAATAATGATGATAAATATTATTAGAGTGATTTCTGAAGGATCATGTGACTGAAGACTGGAGTAATAAAGCTGTAAATTCATCATTAAAATCACTGGAATAAATGATTAAATTAAATAATAAACTACTTTTGAACAGTTATTTTATAGTGCAATAACAATTCACATTTTACAATGTCTACTGTATTTTTGATCAAATAAATGCAGCCTTGGTGAGCAGGAGAAGCTTATTTTAAAACACTTACAAATCCTACTGACCCCAAACTTTTAACCAGTGGTGTATACAGTTGAATTATTAGCTAAATGATTAACCCTCTTGTTAAATTATTCCTCTTTTTTTCAGTAATATTTTCACAGTAGTTGCTATATTATATTTTCTTCCAGAAAAGGTCTTGTTTATTTTAGTTCAGGTGCAGTAAGAACAGTTTTCATATTTACATATATTTGAAAACTATTTTAAGATCAGTATTAGCCTACTTAAGATTTTTGTTTTGACTACAGAACAAACTACAGATGTTCAATGACCTTCCTAATAGAACTTAGTAAAGCCTTTACAACATCTTGCAAAATACCTAATAAACATGACCTGTCATTATAATTAAAAGAAAGAAAAAAACAACAACAACTAGTTATTAAAACCAGAATGTTTAAACTTGTTGAAAACAAAAATCTCCATTAAACAGCACTTAGCAAATATTTTTAAAAGGACTAAAATTTCACAGGAGGGCAAGTCATTTAGACTTTAACTGTATTATTAATGTACAGACACATATTTACTCAAATATTATTTACATTTAATTGATATTTACAGCTATAAAGATATTTTAGTTACTACTATCTATAGACAGACTACTATCAATAAACAATATCAATATAATAATATTAATGTTTAGACGCACAACAGGTATATTCATTTTTAAATCAAATATTATTAATATGTAGACAAACTAAAGCTATAGCGCCTGCATGCAGTAAGCTGAATGTGTGTGAACTGTGCAGATCTCCTCACCTCCCCCATGACAGCAATTGGGGTCTCTCCGGTGGCCTGAGCCACACGGTGTTCAACCAAATAAAACATGTACTCGTCATAGAGCAGACGGATGAGGTGGAAAGAGCCGAAACTGGCGGCCGAGCGCAGAGTCAGATCTCTGATCACCATAGAGCTGTAAACCACACGACAGAGACACATTCAACAAAACAGCAGGTACAGTGTATGTGCTGGATTCAACAACTCTCTTCTTAAGATCAGCCATTAGGAAACTGTCTGGTAAAGCACCAGTGTTACACTGTCAATTTGTTAAGGAGTTTCCCAATGATAATTTTAGAGCTATAAAAAAGAAATGAAAAAATAAAATTTCTCATAACATATATGTTTTGCTACTTCTCAAAGATTTGTACTTTACAAACCCGTGCTTTCTGAGAGTCTGCTGCTCTCTGGTCTACAGCTCAGTACATTACAGCAAATGTCAAAAACAAAACGCTCATTACCATATGTCAACTTCAGCTCAAAAATCTTCCTTAATACTTAAGAATTGTCTAAACTATAGGACAGTAATGATGACGTCAGTATTACTTTATCAATTCAAGTCTGAATCTAATGGTTAAAAAAACTGAAAGCACTGCTAGTTGAGCCCAAATCTTCAACCAATCACAACTTGTGTATTTGTGTTTAAAAATAAATAAGTTTTGTTATGGTTACGCCTGCCGCCCTGACATTACACCAGCATCTTTGACCAACGAAAAGGGAACATTTTGAAAACGCTGAAAAGCCTGTTTAAGTTTGGAAACCCTGATGTTTAGTTTTAGTACAGAGCAGCTAAACATTGATTTTTGAAAACAGTCTTGGCTATCCACAATAACTCTCTGACTGCTTTTCTGGACTACTAAGTTTTGTTCCCTGATTTCATCAAGCCTCTATCATAAGACCACTACACAACCAGTTGACAGCCAGTACGGATGATGGCAAAATATACGCATACCCAGTGAACATCCAGGGCATATTCGTATTTTGATTATAAATTACAGTCGGAAAATCCAGAGGGAACCCATGGTGAATTTTTCTTGCAGGCTAGGATTCTTTCACTGCTCTTTAGACTGACATTACGCACTGATGACTCACTCAAGCAATTCTGAACAGATTGTTTCTTTTAAGGGATAACAATTTTGCTGTGTGCATTCATCTTTAAAGGGGACCTATTATGCACAAATCACTTTTATAAGGGATTTAAGCACAGTTGTTTGGCAACCATATGGTAAAGTTAAGTCCTGGCCATAAGTGACGATCTCTCGTTAGCAGGAGATTAGTCTTGTTTTTGAATCTGCCACTATGCTGACACATAGGCATTTGTAGCTCCACCCACTTTTGAAAAAGAGCACAATCTCATTTGAATTTAAAGCGACGGTCAACAAAATGGCACTATTAGGGAGCAGCATTAAAGTGGCAGTTTCAAAGA
>NC_079442.1:33183259-33238259 GCF_903798145.1 Danio aesculapii | reverse complement strand
AAAATGATATGCATGTTTAAACTCATCTGTATACATTTCCAGAACGTTCACTAAACATTGAACAAAAATCACATTCAAAATCTTGTTTTTACTAAAATGTATTACTTCTAGAGAGTCACGGTGGCGCAGTGAGTAGCACAATCACCTCACAGCAAGAAGGTCACTGGTTCGAGACCCGGCTGTGTCAGTTGGCATTTCTGAGTGGAGTTTACATGTTCTCCCCGTGTTTGAGTTAGTTTTCTTCGGGTGCTCCGGTTTCCCCCACAGTCCAAAGACATGCAGTATAGGTAAATTGAATAAACGAAATTGGCCGTAGTGTATGTGAATGCAGGAGTGTATGGGTGTTTCCCAGTGTTGGGTTGCGACTGAAAGGGTATCCGCTGTGTAAAACATATGCTGGATAAGTTTGGCAGTTCATTTCGCTGTGGCAACCCCTGATTAATAAAGGGACTAAGCCGAAAAGAAAATGAAAGAATGAATGAATGAATGAATAAATGAACGAACGAACGAATGTATTACATCTAACTGGTTCAGATCAGACCCACTTATGTATGAACAATGGATAAAAACAAATAGAGAAATTTGGAAAGAATAACTTGTTGCCTTAGACTCCACATGAATATATTTGAAGCAAGATGGAAGCCAATTCTAAGAATTATACAAAACTAACTTTAGACATACAATGTAAATTTAATAAACAGCCACATTATATACACAAGTATATCAGACATCTACCAACCGCCTCCCCCACACACTCCCACTTTCCTTTTTTATTTTAACTCCAACACAATATACAGTATATTGTTTTAAAATGACATGTGCAATGTCTTTCTTTTCCTTCTCTCCATAATCATTTCAGTATCCTTATTGACGATTTCTGATGTATCTCTGACTCAGGGTTACGTTCTAATAAAAAGAGTTTTAAAAAATCTTGTTTTAATATTTTTTACATAATAGAGTCAAAGGTTTTTACAGAGGGCTTTTTGGAACTTTATCCATAACTTAAAACAACTTTAAAAACAATAATAAGAACAGTCACAACTGATGCACATTGTAGCATAAAATACAAAAATAGACACATTTTGGATGAACATATGCCACTGTAAAAACCTTCACAATACAAATATGAAAAAAACTAACACAATAAGTGGATAAAGTACAGATTTATGACTTATAATATGCATATTATAATTGTAATTTGATTAAAGTACAACAAAAAAAGAAACACTTAAAGGGACAGTTCACTCAAAACTGAAAATTGTGTCATTTACTCTCCCTTCACTTGTTCAAAACCTGTTTGACTTCCTTTGCGTTCAACAGAAGAAAGATATTCTGAAGAATGTTGGAAAGCAACAGCCATTGACTTCCAGCGTAATTAATGTTCCTACTATGGATGTTGATAACTGCTGGTCTCCAACATTCTTCGGAATATCTTGTTTTGTGTTCAGCAGAAGAAAGAACCTAGTGTGAGGTGAGGACATTTTCATTTGGGTTGAACAATCCCTTTTAAAGAATATTTTGGATGTCTTTTTTCCTTGGCTATGAAAAAAAAAACATTTTGTGTAACCGACAGGTGCCTAGAAACAGTTCCTTCCTTCAGTGTCTCTCCATAAGTCCAAAAAAGGAGTTTTAGTGTGTGTGGTGAGGATGGCATTTCAGCAAACTGACATGTGAAAACAAAAGTAGGTGTTGCTGCTTTAGCGCAGAGTAGAACTGAGAGTGTGTGTTTGTCTCAGATTCTCCTCCTCGATGAAGACACACACACACACACACACACACACACACACACACACACACACACACACACACACACACACGCACACGCACACTACTGTCTCCAGTTACACAGCTCCCCTCCTCCTCGCCCTCCTCACCGGTCACATGCTATGTTTTGGCTTGCACAGCCAGGTCACCATGGCAACCTTGTTTACCGTTTCCCCGGCAACAGTTCAAACAGCACTCCAAAACAAAAAAGAGAAAATTCTCCTTCCCGGACAAACAAGCTTTGGTACCTTCGTGAACAGAGGGGGAAAGCAAAAAGCACTTTAAACCTGCATCTACAGCACTAGTCTGTGGTTTTTAAACAGTATCTCAGTTATGAGTTTAAGAAACAGGCTTTTCAGAGTTCAGGAAGAACACAGAAGCTGAAGAGTTTCAGCAGTAATTCTAACGTTACTTATCAGTTTGGGGATCATATGTTGACATTTTTGAGTGATTGTGGTCATATTACTATAGATATAATCCTCACTTGTTTGTCGCTTTAAATCAAAAGAGCATTTCAAAAGAGCATTTGCTCAATGACTATAAAAAGATATGTTGATCAGTTTCATAACTTCCTCTCTTTCTGATTGCATGACAAGCACTGGAAACTTTTTAGCTAGTGCAACAAATGAGGAGTGACAGAATGTTTTAGTGTTAACTTTGTTTCTATTTTTAGCCCCATCTGCCATGAAATCTCATCCAATTGCACATAAATGTGTATTAGGACATATTTACACCTGGTCAATAGCTATTACATTGTGAAAACACCAGGGGTCTTTTCTTTATACGTGAATTACTCGGTTATCTGGATTTTAACGTTGATGACCTGACATAGAAACAAGTTTGTAATTTCCAAA
This sequence comes from Danio aesculapii, assembly GCF_903798145.1. Lineage (NCBI taxonomy): Eukaryota > Metazoa > Chordata > Actinopteri > Cypriniformes > Danionidae > Danio > Danio aesculapii. The sequence goes on along the minus strand of NC_079442.1, from coordinate 33,235,641 downwards.
AAGAAAAAGAGAGATCATTTTAAGCGAAGGTCATACTGAAGGTCTGTACCAAAAACTGCCATTTTTAACAAGAATATCCAATTGAATTGGGAGAAAAAAATAATACAAAAAATTAAGTAAATAAAGAAAAGAAAATCATTAAAAATATATTAAAATCATACATTTTCCAATTCATCTGAAAACTCGGTTTTGTTATCTTTTAGAATCCACATAGCTAATTTTGTCATTGAGAGATTTATTTGTGAATGAATAATATACACTTACCGGCCACATTATTAGGTACACCCATACAACTGCTTGTTAACGTACATTTCTAATCGACCAACGACATGGCAGCAACTCAATGCATTCAGCAATGTAGACATGGTAAAGACAATCAGCTGCAGTTCAAACCGAGCATCAGAATGGGAAAGAAAGCTGATTTAAGAATACCACACTGGGTGCCACTCCTGTCAGCTAAGAACAGAAAACTGAGGCTTCAATTTGTACAGGCTCACCAAAACTGGACAACAGAAGAAAAAAACATAGCCTAGTCTGATGAGTCATGATTTGTGTTGCAACATTCAACAGCATGAAAGCATGGATCCATATTGCCTTGTATAAATGGTTCAGGCTTGTGGTGGTGGTGTAATGGTGTGGGGATATTTTCTTGGCACACATTAGTACCAATTGAGCATCGAGTCAACGCCACAGCCTACATAAGTATTGTTGCTTACCATGTCCATCTCTTTATGACCACAGTGTACACATAGCCCGCAACGCTTGCCCCGCCTTCGCGCTCTTTTTATTGGCCCGCTGCTCTAAGCACTGAACACAAATGGATTGGCTAAAATAAGCTGTCAATCACTCAGTCAACGCCTCCTGTCTTCAGATGACAGGAGCTACAACCGCGAAAATGTAAAGCGCTGAAGATGAGAGAATGAAAACAACACTGACAGATTTAGATTTAGAAACACCTAAAGCTACAAATAATGGCACATCTGATTACTAATCATGTGCTGAATGTTAATCCACCATCTACATTTTTCGAAGAGTGGACAAAAGACTTCCATTGGCTTCAATTCCGCTATGAAAATAACTAAAGTATTCATTGTAAAGTCAGTGGGACGGAATTTTCAGGTAACTGTTTCCCACATCTACACATTTTAAGCAGGATAGGTTCTGTTTAATTCTTTATCTAATGGCCAGATGATGTCAGCCGTGCAGCTATATGTAAACGTTAACACCAGGTACAGCATCGCAAAAGGGCTTGCACTGACTAAGATTAACTATTGCAGCTCATGAAAATGACCGTATGCTATTAATAAGGTATATGTCAAAAGCATCTGTGTAATATCAGACACCACCCGTGAGAACACAGCACAGTTATCGTTAACAGATTCATCAATGAATTCATGTCAAACAGTGCGTGCAGGGCCGGTGAGCGGTCCGTCTGTGTATATTTTGGTCAATTGCTCAATTAAGCTATAAAAATGTATTTTCTTGTGATAACGGGATGTCATTGAGACATATTTTCCTCACGCATGCATATATATATATTTTTTTTTGCTTGTTAGTTTTGATTATTGTTGACTTCAAATGCAATAAATCTGTTTATAAAACTTGTAGTAACATTGCGATAATTGGTGGGAGCCACAAAATTTTGGCTAGTGCGCCTACATTTTTAAAGATAGGAGCACCAGTACTACCAAGCAAAAATGTTAATTTCGAGCCTTGTAATGTATAGTAAATATAGTTAAAATATTGTAAACAGCTTAAAAAAGGTTATTTTTATTGTTTGTATGTACTTTGGTAGTGGGGGGTCGCGAGTTCTTGACGATCTTACATTGGGGGTCGCTGGTTTAAAAGTTTGAGAACCACTGCAATAGAGCACCTTTGGGATGTGGTGGAACGGGAGATTTGCATCATGGATGTGAAGCTCACAAATCTGCAGCAACTGCATGATGCTATCATGTCAATATGGACCAAAATATCTGAAGAATATTTCCAGTACCTTTTTGAATCTATGCCACAAAGCATTAAGGCAGTTCTGAAGGCAAAAGGGGGTCCAACTTGCTACTAGTAAGGTGTGCATAGTGTTCTGCTGAAGTCGTGCAAACATTACTTCTGTGTAATCTGTGCGCGCAGAAAATTCCGCAAATTTTTTGCCTATCATTGAGTCTATTTATTTACCTGTGTAAATGTGTGTACATTTATATTTATTCAGTTTTTTAAATTAGGTTCAGTAATATTATTGACAAATATGAAAATGTTCATGATATCTACATTTACAGTCTGTAAAGTAATATTTTCTGTCTTTTAGCATATATATCATATAAGTTGCTTGCTTTGTTTACCAATTAAGTGGCTCTAATTGGATTTGCAGTTAAAAAGGTATTATTTTTAATTTCATATATTAAAGTTCGGGCAACACGGTGGCGCAGTGGGTAGCACGTTTGCCTCACAGCAAGAAGGTCGGTGGTTCGGCCTCGGCTGGGTCAGTTGGCGTTTCTGTGTGGAGTTTGCATGTTCTCCCCGTGATCGTGTGGGTTTCCTCCGAGTGCTCTGTTTTCCCCCACAAGTCCAAAGACATGTGGTACAGGTGAATTGGGTATGCTACAAATGACCGTAGTGTGTGAGTGTGAATGAGTGTATGGATGTTTCCCAGTGATGGGTTGCGGCTGGAAGGACATCCGCTGCATAAAAAATATGCTGGATAAGTTGGCAGTTCATTCCACTGTGGCGGCCCCAGATTAATAACCCCAGCTTCCTGCCTCCGGCGCCTTGACTGCAGCTCTGCACAAGACGTTTGGCCAGTGGAGAAATGGTTGTGCACAACTGAGCCTGGTTTCTCTCGAGGTTTTTTTAATTCTCCACTTTCGCCAATTGGTGAAGTTTTTTCCTCGCCACTGTCGCCACTAGCTTGCATGTTTCGGGATCTTTAGAGCTGCAGATCGATGGATTTGCTCTTCAGTGTTTGGACTCTCAGTAGTGATTATTAAACCACACTGAACTGAGCTAAACTGAACTGAACTTAAACACTGATAACTGAACTACACTGTTTCAATTTACGTGAAGCTGCTTTGACACAATCTACATTGTAAAAGCGCTATACAAATAAAGGTGAATTGAATTGAATTAATATATCGACTAAGCTGAAAAGAAAATGAATGAATGAATGAATGAATGATAATAAAGTTCCCAAGAAATCAAAACTGACCATATGATTTTGTTAGCTTACACTGCTAGTTTTGTGGATATTTAACCACACTGCTCCTACTGTCAGTTTTGTAAACAGAAACAGAACAGAACAAACAGAAATGATGAGAAGTCTAATAGGTTACTCGCTCCAAATCATTTTCCCGATCTTTCTGAATGAAATGCCTACTTTACTACATCCGTTCAGCTCGCAGTAGAAAAATCAAGCCACGACCACTGTTGTGTTTAATATTCCGTTTCTCTAGGAACTGCGTCACAATATGAAAAAAATAACGGTCACAACTTCTGATTTATGGGGACTTTAAGTTTTTAGCTATGATGCTCTCAAAATTATTCCGCGTAAATCCGCAGACTACAAAATTCTGCGCAGAAATAGTAAAAAAATGTCAGCAGATTCATAAAGCTGATCTGATTGATATCTGAAGCTTCAGGTTATTTGTAAATTTGAATACAACACAAGAATTGAAGTTCGGACTTCTATCCGTTTTGCAGAACACATTTTTATGGCCAAATATAAATGGAACCATTTTAATAAACGAGACAGCTGTCTGAACAGAGATCAAATACGTTTTGACTGCTTGTGACTGTCACTGGAAACCTGGCTACTGTATATTAAAATCAAGTGGAATGTATTCAGAATGCACAATCAGTTCTTAAGTCAATACTCCAGTTTGATGCTGCAGAAATCACACACTTTCCTTCTATGCTTCACCAGCTAAAAAAAAATGAACTTATATGTCAGAAGCAAGGAGCACGTAAGGACTCACAGATGTGCACAGACGGACAGCAAAGGTCCTGCTGGATAAAAGGTTAATTGGGAAGTCTGAAAACTCCTAGTCTGAGGGATGAAAGAAGCCCTGGAACACAAAGCTGTGCAGTGGATGAGGAGGGACAGAGAGGTTTTAACATGGCAGAAATGACACTACAAGTGAGAGATATGAAATGAAGATGGCTTGAGTTAGTCTGTCAGAATATTGTGCTACACTGTAACGAGTACCGGCTGTGTTGAGAAAAAGTAAAACCCAAGAACATGTCAAAGTAAAAACTCTGTCAGCAAGGGGAAAAATGAGAGAGAGGAAAAATATGGAGGAAGAAACTGACTTTTCTGCTTTGCACATTCCCTCATTGCCTGCTGTAAACATAAATCAAGTAACCTTTATTCTCCAATTAAAACACACCGAAATTGAAAGGAAAACTTAAAGAGGTTGTTTTAGTTCCCCCAGGGTTTAAGACTATATACAGACAATAATAATTGAATTCCTGCTATTTAAAGTCATTTTTTAAAAATGGAGTGTGATGAAGCAAAGCCTTTTCGTAATGAGATCACAGAGAAAAAATCTAATCTTCAAACACTCCCTTTCCAGCACACACAAAATGAAGTATTTATTATTCATGAAAGGAAGCAACTCCTTATCTACAAAAGGTAACACATTCACAGAAAGAATAGAAACTTCTATATTTTTAAGAGCACTTAAAATGATTCGACTTTATTATTATTATTATTATTATTATTTAATCTCTAAAATAATAATAGAACGCTCAAATAGAACGCAGCTTCATTCATTCTTTTGTTTCAGTCATAATTGTTTTTAATAATTATCCATTCTTGACTACAAGACATGATACATACTGGAGCTGAACAATATATCATTTCAGCATCGATATCACAATGAGTGCCTCCACAATAGTCACATCGCAAAGTTATGCAATGCTGAGTTGACTATGCAGTGTATTTTTTACATTTACATATACAAAACCACAAAGCATGCACTGCTTATTTCACTTTTATCTTTGCTTTATTGCATTCATCTATACTTGTAGTTTGTTTATTACATTTTATGCACGATTTACTCCTATACAGAATCATCCCAATCAATCTAAATTAATACATTTGATAAAACTTTAGGGACCAACTCTCATTATTAACTAGTTGCTTATTAGCATGGATATTATTGGCTACTCATTTGTACTTATAAACTACATATTCTGCATGATCTTACTCTGCCTTTCTAAGCCTACCCAATACCTTAACTACCTTAATAAAAAGAGGAAATTCAGTTAATGGTTAAAGGTCATATTTAATGGTTTGCTAATGGCGAGAATTGAACCTTAAAATAAAGTGGGACTATACATTTTCTCCAAATTGTGCTATTTGATCATTTGGTGAAATTGTATAGATACAGTTTATTGCAATAAATATAGCAGAAAAACAAAATATCGTGCAGCCCTAATACATACCCACTCTCATATTCTGATTCACTTGTAAACAATTAAACGTTCATTTAATGCAAGGGTTCTCAACATTTTTCACTTTGGGGCCCACTTCTTTCTTTTATTTAAAGGTTTATTTATTAACATATATATTAGAGGTGTGAACCTATACTGGTCTCATGGTTCGGTTCAGTTACGATGATCATGCCATCGATTTGGTTTAATTCGATATTTCTGTGCATCACCGTGCATTGACGATGCTTTCCATACACAGTGTTGTATTTTGGGGGGTGGCTATAACAAGCTGTCTGTATAAACACACACACACACAAATATGGACACACAGCACCACATTGTCTCACATTCACACACATACACAAACATAGACAGCACCAAACAAACACACACACACACACACACGCGCGCACTCACACACACACGCCACGCGCGCTTGCTTGCTCGCTCTGGAGCGATATTGTGAGTCCGCCCACTCCTGTTAAAATTACACCAGAGTTACCGACCGCTCCCGCGCTTTTATTCGGAAATTTATTCCCGCGTGAACAGCTCCGCCAGAGCACGTCTGAAGCTCATATGCAAGTTTGGTTTACATTCTATGGCAGAAACACCATTGAGCCTTGCTAGATCCTCCACTATGGGCATGCGTCCTTTATGAAACACTCACAGGATATTAATTTGGACAACTATGCGGATATAAAATAGTTCACACAAAAATACACAAAGAGAGGCTTTTACTTTAATTTCACATATAGTTTTGAATGCACAAACTTATGTGTACTAGTTGCAGACGCGATCATGAGGCTGTTTTTGCACCGAGTTTGAAGTAATCAACCAGAGAACAGGAGAAAGTGCATTACTTCCATCATTTTAAAATAGCAAATTATTAATGAAATTCCAAAATTATAGTATAATATTGAGAGTTCATTTTAAGCTATCTCGCGGACCACTTGCAGGATCGCTGAGGGCCACCGATTGAGAATCCCTGGTTTAATGCTTTATTTATTCTTACTTTGATATTCATTTTGAAAAGATACATTTTAAATATTTTAACAGGCATAGAATAACATGGAAAAGTAATTTCGTCCAGTATGAGGAAGCTTATTTCTGCCAGTGTGCTTTTATAATTTCCTTAAAAGCTGTTAAAGAGTTTCTTCCTTCCAAAGACATTGTAAAGCTCTTCCTTCCACTGGGAGCACTCATAATTAGGCAGGCTACATTTACAAATATTTCCTACACCTACAATTTACCTCGCAGTGAATCCTGTAGCTGCTCTGTAGTTTTTTCACATCGGTCATGCTGATGGACTCTGGCAGAGGACAGGAGCTCAGATCAAGAGAAGGGAAGGGGGGAAGGACATGAGACACATCTGCCAAAACACACACACACACACAAACAGTATTAGAGCTGAAGGTGATTGTGCATGCATTCAGCTGTTTTGATGTGACTGTAGCAGGAGGTTTACCAATGTACTGCTGGTGATGCTGACACTGTGCCGCCACGCTTTGCTCAGGGGTGCTGGACAAATGCTGGGAGCCACTATTTAGACTGTCCCCCATCCCATCCATCTTGTGAAAGGGCTTAAACCTGGACACAGGAAATACCGACAGCAGGACTAAATGCAGGATTCACTACTGGGATTACAGAGGATATGACTAAGAGAGAAAGAGAAGAAGATTTTTCGTCAGGATGCAGAGCCAATGTCTAATTTAAAGCTGATCCGTGCACTTCCAACACATAAAAGAGCCTCTGATTTATGAAAAAGTAATTAGGAATTAGAAATGAAGAGTTCAGATGCAAAAACCTAAGTGCAGTCTGAAATTTCCATCGAAAGTGAACATCTTTCTCAGCCTCCTTTGTTTATGTTGAGATATTCCACTTTAAAGACCAGGAAAAGGACTTATTCTTTTCCATAAAAGTGATATTACTGAACATACACACAGGAGTCTGATAAAATGCTCAGTTTAGAGGAAAATTTCAGACGGCATTTAGAGGTTTTTGCATCTAAACTCTTCAAATAGAGCACAGGATTTAATGATATTTACAAGAATCATGTGTGAACTGGTTGCTAAGAACTATTATTTGGTAACACTGTGCTTTCATCGCAGGGACATGGAAACAAAACTGTTGTTGTGGCACATTTAAAAACAGAACACAGATGACCCATGTCTCTAAACGATTCTTCTTCTTCTTTTTCCAGTTGTTTTAATTACAGTTGGCAACACATTGTGGCATCTCTCTGAACACTGTAACAGGTAAAAAGAGTCTTCAAAGCTGTATCATGCATATTACTGAAGTTGCACCTCATTCACAACAGAGCACACTGATTGGTTCGAACCAAGTCTTTCTCATGAAATAATGTTGAAAACATCCCTTTGTACCATCCGGTACACGTTCCATGAACTTACTATAGTAATTACAATGAGTTAAGAAAAATTACATGTAACTAGCCCTAATGACAACCCATATTCTAACCCCAAAGTAAGCACATGTCAGCTATGTCACTTTGAAATAAAGTGTAACCTATTTTTATAAAGGATGTCAAGGTAAATTAATGACACATTTCACTAATGAATCAATAAGATGCTATTTGTAGCATAAATCACTTAACTTACATAAGTAAATGATTGATTGAGCGCATTATTAGTTTAATCAAGTCTGCAAAATCCAGGCTGGAGTTTCAGTCTGAATGCAAATGGAAACTGTGATGTTAGAAAAGATGCACAATTCTGGATCTGTTCACAACCACTTTTTTCTTTTCTTTTTAAAACTGAGATCACAGAGTTCCCACAAGTCTAGTATTGAGACAAAATAAATGTAATAAAAATGTAAAAATGTATATCCCGAAATGTATTATTGCTGCAAGCCATTTAAAAATTATTACAATAGTTTAAATAAAAAGTTTCATGAAGAATCTACATTTTTGAATTAATGAATTGAACAATTTTTTTAATAACAAATATATTGCACCAATTACCCATTGCCACCTTCTGGACTAACAAATTAGTCAAGTTGTTTTCCTAGGTTTATTTACAGTATTTTGATCACTATCATTAGCTATGTTTCCATCCAAAGATGCGAATTAAATTTATACACAAAACTGGACGTTTAAATAATGCAGCGTTTTCAACAAAATTGTCATTTCCTGATTACGAAACGGAATTTGCTGCGGTAGGAGAAGCTGCGTCAATCTTTGCTTTATTTACTAAATTACTTGCGCATCAGAAGACAATATGCTGTCACGCAAAGAAAGTGTGGTGGCATTTGAAGGCGTCAGACGCAGATGCTCTTGGCAATTCCGGAGGTAATTAATAACAGATTACCACTAATACTCAAATGGTTACTGCGTTTTAGAATGACCAAAACAACATTCAGATGTTTTACAGTGTGCTCAGCCTGCTGGTTTGTCCATTTACATATAATTTTAAAATTTTACATATAATATAAACGCATCCATCAACCGTTTTTTATTTCCAAAATGTGCATAAAAATAGGTGGATGAAAACCTAGCTATAGACATTAGGGCTGCACAATAGATTGTTTCAGCATCGATATTGCAATGTGATCATTCGCAATGGTCACATCGCGAGCATACGCAATGTTGAGTTTGTATTATAATTCATCATTTGCATGTGTTTTTGATGCCTGCGATTGTATAATGACCTTAAAAGCATTCAAGCATAATAATTTGTACCATTTGTAACTTTAACAGCGACTCATTTGATTGAATTATTTTTATTTTCATTCAATTACTGTAAATGAATACTGTTAGACTGGGACAACGATAAAACACTTTTTCAATTGTATCTTTTTTTAAATTATATTTATAGATTGTTATGTGTGAAAATACTTAAACACATGCAAATACAGGGCGACGCGGTGGCGCAGTAGGTAGAGCTGTCGCCTCAAAGCAAGAAGGTCGCTGGTTCGAGCATCGGCTGTTCGCATTTCTATGTGGAGTTTGCATGTTCTCCCCGTGTTTGTGTGGGGTTCCTCCGGGTGCTCCGGTTTCCCCCACTTTTGTGGTATAGGTGAATTGGGTAAGCTAAAATTGGCCGTAGTGTATGACTGTGAATGAGAGTGTATTGGTGCTTCCCAGTGATGGGTTGCAGCTGGAAGGGCATTCGCTGTGTAAAACGTGCAGGATAAGTTGGCGGTTCATTCCACTGTGGCGACCCCTGATTAATAAAGGGACTAAGCCAAAAAAAAATGAATGAATGAACATGCAAATACACAAATGTACTGCAAATAGCACAGACCACATCGAAAATCTGTTGGGGGACCCTAAAAAGTTTATAGATTGTTTACTAGATTTTATGGATCACACGAACAGATCTAACATTATAAATTCTTTCCAAATAGAGATATTCAAGTTATCTGGTGAAAATGTATTTATACTGGAATATATATATAGCTAAATATCGCAATGCTAGATTTTTCCAACATCGTGCACCCCTAATAGACATTAGAGTTTATAAACACACAACAAAATTTTATCCCAGGACTTCTGTGATCATTTGATTTTGTGTAAGGCAGAAAAAGAATAAAAGCTGTCTAACAACTGCTCACTCTGTGCAAAGTGCACAAGTTGACCGTTGAGGCAGAATGTGTCAAATTTGGGTATTCATGGGTATATTTTGAAAGTTAGATTAACACTGAGAATTATTGAGGCCTTCAGTAATAAGATTAAGTGACTGTCTGAATCGAGAACTTTTAACTTTTTTTCGAGATTTGAAAAATTGACTGTGACATGCATGAAAAGACATCGATGCCATGGGCCAAGACGTGACTTGGATATGAGATAAAGATTGCCTGCGAATGAGAAGGAGAGAGAGAGGATGTTTGTTTCACCTCTGCTTCTGATGGACAGGTGTTTGTCTCATTGCCATGTACTGCGTGTCCTCCTGCATACGGTTGAGAGGCGAGTCCGGCTTCAGACGAATGCCATAATAATGGTATTTTGAGTTCCCCCTGAAACACACACACACAGAAAAAAATGAGTTATCACTTTTTAATTCCAGCAACAACACACCACAATTTGAGACTGAACATCGTTTATTTTGGAGCGATCATTCTTTAAGTATTAAGTATAGAGTATCTGCTGCAAATCACTTGCTCTCAGTGTTTTTCCCTGTGCTGCTGCACTTTTCAGACTGGATTTTCTTTTTCTTTCTGAAGCGACTAAGCTGTAAATGCAGTTGCCTTTATAGATTTGCTTTATCTGTGGGGTGTAGTCTGACCTGGTACCAAGCCGGCGCGTGCGAAGGCCCATGAAGACGGAGCGGATGAGTTTGCCAAAAGAGGCGGCATTAACTGGATCCAGCTTTTGCTCCTGACAGTGTCTCAGATAGTGGTTATAGAGAGAGCTTCGCGGCAGACTCACACCTTCAGCGGTCTCGTAATTATCCAGCAGCCACTGCAACTATACACACACACACACCCACACAGATAATCAATATAACAGCATCTCAGCAAGCAGCTTTTCCACAAACAAGGACATTAACCAAACCACAAGAATATTTCATCATACATACGCTATACTGATGTAACTACCATATTTAACTGGCTGATAACAAGCACCTCATGGTATCTGCACACTTTTGCATTTTACTACACAGATTTAAAGAAATCTGTGGATTTAAATGAATAGTTCACCCAAAAATGGACAAGTCTGTTATCATGTGTTGTGCTTAATGTCTGTTTTTATACTTGTATTTAACTTATGTATGTACTCTGGCCATTTATTTGCATTAAAGAGCCCCATAATGGGTTTTTGAAAATGACCTTCCATGCAGTGTGTAACACAGCTCTAAATGAAGGGAAATATCCATCTAAGGCTTAAGTCTGAAAGTGCACAGTGTTTAAAAGTCAATCATCTTTCAATCATCTTTAAAAGATTTGACTCAGAGTGGTTTAAATAAATCGTCGGGGTAACGAATCTGTAGGCGTGCCAGCGTGATGTCGATATGGAACTCAAGCCCCGCCCATTTGTTGCTCACGCAGACCTGGTAAAATTTAAACCGCCCTCCACAAACAATGTAGATAGAAAAAAAGAAGACAAACACTGTAGCAGATTCCGGTTGAATCATGTCACAAATACGATGTGCTCTGAAGTGTAAGGGAAAGATAGTGTTATTCTCCCTACCCAAAGATGAGGCTGTGAAGAGTCAGTGGTTGAAGGTTATTTTTGCAAAAAATACCTCAGCATTATAGCCCCAACCTTGTGCTGTGTTCCCGTAGGAGTGCTATCTACATGCTTACAATACGGGATTTGTTGGCCGTCTGTTAAAGGAAGAATCAGAGAAGACTATTGGTGTATGGGACTTTGTCAGAGCTTGATCAGAACTTTATCAGTACACAGTTCATGGACCAGTTTCTTCCTCCATTTCACAAGTGTAAAGCAGGTCGCACACCAGAAGTGCCGCTCGGCACCGCGACACGGCGCGCACATGACAGTTAAAACTATCACACACCAGACGCGCACATTCGCATGATATTTAACATAAAACTAATCAGATGGCGCTCTGTGGCGTGGCAGAAAAATGAGCAGTGTCCTGAGTCGTGGCTGGGCGTGTACCCAGGGTGTGTACCCTAATAGAAACCTGTTTAGAATTCTGAAATGTATGGTGTTGCGTGGCACTATGCGGCGCACCGGCGCTTCTGGTGTGCGACCTGCTTAAGTAAGTGCGATTAAAATGGTTGCCTCCTTGTTTTCTCTAGCTTGCAAATTATGCATTTAAATGTGTTAACTTTTTATATTCTCATATCGCATCTAAAGCCATGTTGAAAACGCGGCATGTGCCGCTTTCTTTACAGATTTAAATGCGTTTGTGAGCTCGCCATCCTCTGCCGTTTGTCGTTGCTATGGTCACTGTCAGCTGTTCCTAACCATGTGCGGCGGTCAAGTTTCAGAATAATTCAGCTTTTGCCACTGTGTGGATTAATACTGAATGTGTGTCATGGTTAAGAATAGAGAAATATGCTGGTGTTTAGCTGTGTTGCTTTAATGCACTCCTGCATTGGGCTCAACATACACTCTGCACTTCGACTACTTCAAAATTGTTGATAAGCCGTGTTGGGCGATTATCTCCGTCTTGTGCTGAACGCAGTCGGCCAAATCGCAACAGACTGGGTCATCAGACCAATCAGCGCAGATTAGCCTCACGCAAAGGAAGGGTTTGGGAACAAATGAATCGCTAAACAAATCATATAGGGAGTCATTGGGATAATTAGGTAAAACTAAATCGTTATTATAAGACAGCGATGAAAGTGCTTTTTGAGCTTGCATGCATATAAGCCTGTTGTTGGAGACACCCAAAACCAAAATATGATCTTTTTTAATGCATAATAGGGGCTTTTGAAATGTTGTAGTTTGAGGCTGAGTTAATAACAAAATTTCCAATTTTGGGTGAACAGTTTTAAAAGGAAGATAAAAAAGGTGGCTGAACAGATTCTCAAATTAGTCAACTATTTTTTAAACATGCAATGGGTGAGAGCTGCTCAAGTTCATGGGTGCAGATTCTTTGCAGGCCTCCCTGAAAACCAGGAAACAACATGGGACAGAGTTTTAAACACTCAACAAAGGCCTCTGTTTAAAATGAGTGAGCAAAAATTTCAAATTAAGCAAAATCAGACCCCTTAATAACACACTAACAACTAAAATTGACTAAAAACAAAAACAACTAAACTAAAAAAACTACAAAAAATTGCATATTTACAAATATTCATAGCCTTAAAAATTTTGTAAAAACTTACATTTTAATATAAAAAATATTAAAAAATTTAAATTTAAGGATTGAATGCTTTTCCCAAGCACGTCTCAGACATGCTGATCCCTGAGATGTTGACTGAATAAGCAGTGTAATGTAAATGCAGGGGGGTCTGCAGTGCTTTAAATCTAAAATACACAGAGCAAGGGGGTTGTTCTGGAAAAAGCATGCTCACAACAGCAGTGAAAAGCAAAGCGAAGAAGCAGGCAGGATGAACTAAGCCTTTTTTTCAGGATTTGTTCCAGTTTCAATAAAGTTTTTTCCCAGTTTGACTTACATGGCTGTTGAGCAGGCTGCTTTTGTGAGTGGCAATCCCTTCAGACTTTTGGAGGTTTTCAATCGCCATTTCAAGCTGAGGAAAAGTAGGAGCATGCAAGACATGAAACGGGGGGGAAGAGATGGAGAAAAAAACAGGGGGTGGAAATTTGAGGGTGGGGGGGACAACAGAGAGTGAAAATGACACAGACAAACAAAAAAAAGAAAAGGAAATCAGTCTGTTAGCTGCAGCCGGACTTTGAGCATTTCCATTACAGTCTGTCAGTGTTTGCAGCCACATTCATTACGGGTGGACAAAAAGCATGCAAATGTGAGGAACTCAGAGGGTTACGCCACTCTTCCTGTCTCGGCCTCATATATGCTAATGAGCTGAACACACAGGGCGTGAGGTCAGGCTACTCTCAAACAGATGAGACAATCTCGCTAGCCACTTCTCAAATCACACAGTTAGCGAGGTCGTGCCCTCTGTAAAGACACTGTCGCGTTTGATGTCTGCCGCTAAAAAAAGCTGATTTAATTTAAGCCAAATAAACATGTTTTTCTGCAGGTATTAGCAGGGGAAAAGGGTACAAAGTTTCTTAACTGGACTGTCTTTCCATACTATTTTAAAATACTATTTCAAAAGTTGGAATACAGAGAATAAGGCATGAAAAAAGATTCAGGAGAAAAGATTAGAGAGAGAGATATATATAAAGAGGCAGAGAGAAAGTTCTGGCAGAGTGGCGAAACTTATAAAGAGGGAGACTGGGAGAAGAGAAAAAAATGGGCATCTTTCCAAGTCTTTAAAAGGCTCCAGAGGGCCCTTGGCCAAATGGTAATGAGCCCCAGGGGTTGCTTTGTTTCGGAGGCCACTCAAGTGGCTGTGAAAACTGCTAAAACAAGGCAGAGCTGGATTATTTAGAGGCAGTCGCCTTTTTAAGCACTGTCCCTGCTTCCAGCCCACCTCATAAACTAGCACACTGTGAAAGAAAGCTAGACTCTCATGACAGTGTGTGTCATCTCTTCTCTACCCAGAACTCTTAGAGACAAATGTGTTTGCATGATGCATCTTTCTGAGAAAGGGACTCATGAAACACTGTTGTCGTGAAAGGCGGCAAGAATAAACATCATCTATGACATGTTTTTGATTACCACATAAAAGTTCATTTTGACTTCATTTTGAATTCATTCACAAATGCGTTTTATCGATACATTCAGACACATCTTGAAGCGAGTGAACTTCAAGTCAGGCTTTATGGTTTTAATTCCCTATGTCTTTCTAGTGTGCTTGCACACAATGTAAAATATATACTGTATCATGTTATAGGCTACATGGTTATGACAGGAGTTAAAATACTGCATTTAAGTTTGTGAAGACAGTTACAAGGGGTTGATTTCATAAAAACACTTATAAACTTGAGGGTTATTCAGCCCAAAATTAACATTTAATCATACTTCACTCACTCTCATGTTGATCCACGGCCATTTTGGTAACAAAAATAAAGAGAAATTTCTGTCTCTGCAAGTGTTTATATTTGGATAAAAGATTTAATTAAATCTGTTCACCCTATTAAGTGATTGAGTCTCTTCAGAAACTTTAGTTTAATTACACCACTCAGTTCATGTGGATTTAGTCTTTTAACTTTAAAAAGTGTTTTTTGTCATATTTTGGATGAACAGACTAAACGAAGGGACAGAAATATCTCATATTTAATAAAAAATACCTTAATTTGTCTTCTGAATAGGCATGGGCCGGTATAAGATTCTGAGGATATGATAACCTTGGATAAAAGGATCACGGTTTCACGGTATTGTGATTACTGCTCTAAAATATATTCTTTTTAAATGTCTCTTTACAAATCACAAATGTTTCTTTACAAATTAAAATCTTTGGATATCTTTTGTGCTAGAGATATATATCTATATCTTTATAAAATATATATAAATAAAAAAATCTTACACATACCTTAGGAACGGTATAGCTGAAAATTTTGGCGATTTTAAACCTTGACTTTTCCAAACCACAGTATACCTTAAAAATGTTTATTGTCCATAGCCTACTTTGGAACAAATAAGCTAATTTTCTTCACAAGTAGACAAGTTTCATTTTGGGGTATACTAACAATAATGATGCAGCGCATCACATACACTTTTAGTGTAATAACTTGAAGCACAACTTTTTGGGGAGATTTCACGAACTGAGGGATGAGTTATTGTTTTTGACCATGCAAGCATAACTCTGTACATTCCTGTCACACCTCATCTGGACTATAGAATTATTAGGCTATGCTTATTTTCAAAACCACAGCTCCCCAAACTCCCCTCCCATGTTACTAGTGTAGCGGTCTTCAAGGATTTCAGCACATTGGAAAGTACCATTGCAGATGATGAGCGTGAGGAGTGAGAGGTGTGGTGGCGTCCACCATCCATTCCGCCGTGGATCAGATAGGCACTGCCGCTGGAAATGATCTGACTGCCACCCACATCCATGGCGATTCCCACCATGCCATGAGCGGGCACTCCACCAGAAGAGACGACTGTGGTTACCTGAGCACCACCCGCTTGAGAGTCAAAATAGGCACTTCCACTGCCCTGTCCATACAGCTGGGACTCTGGGTTATAAGAGTATGCAGCACGACTGAAGAAGGAGAAAAAAGGCAGTCGTGTTTAATGTTTAACATTGTCTTGATTTTCAAAACACAACTACTGACTTTATCTTTTTAACACACTTTAAAACAAGTTGGTTTGATCTAGATGTTCTGTTCTTACCCTAATTAAACATATTTTATGATTAAAGTCGCCATATTCTACAAAAGTGTTTCTCAACCACGTTCCTGGAGGACCACCAGCTCTGCACATTTTTCGTGGCTGCGTCCGAAATCGCATACTTCCATACTGTATAGTATGCTAAAAACAGTATGCATGCCTAGTTGTGTCCAAATTCATAGAATTCGAAAAAAAGTATGTGAGAAGTACCCAGATGACCTACTACTTCCGGCGAGATTCTGAAGTGTGCATCCGATGCACACTACGCTATCCCATGATGCCTAACAAGAGAATTAATTAATGTGAGTGAAGTGGCGCAACTGACGCGGGTAGGTCACATGATCATGACAAAATAGCGGATATAGTATGTCAGAGTTCAATTCATACTTTCATACTGTATATAACATAATTTCCTAATGGTCGAGCAGTACATTTAAATTAAATGCAGTACCTATTGAGTAGTAGGTGATTTCGGACGCAGTCCATGTCTTCTCAAACAAAAACACCTAATTCAGATCACCAGCTCATTAGCAGAGACTGAAAGGCCTGTAATGAGCGTGACAGACAAGAGACATCCAAACATGTAGTGTTGGTGGCCCTCCAGGAACATGGTTGAGAAATACTAGTCTACAACTTTTAAATAATGACATAATCTTTAATATTTAATTAGGCAATTAACTACACAGTGGACATAGACATACAGAGAAATGATCCCAAGCTGCTTGGGTTTTCAATATGGTTATGGTTTTTGTTTTACAAAATATTAAGAAAAAAATCATCATTAAGTTTTAAAATGCAAATAACTATATAAAAACTTACACAACTTACACAAAAAACTATATAAAATAAAACATTCAGTCCGTTACAGATTTTAGATAACTTTGGGGAGAAAAGTAGAATGTATAGAAATTAAATGTATATTTTATACCATATTCCATTTTTGTGTGAAATATACAAGTTTAAAATTCTTTTGATAAATGATAATGATTTAGTATGTTTGTTCAGCAATTGTATTTTAGCAATAAACATTTAAAAAGTGTCATGAATACTTCTCTTTCTGCTGCAAAAATGGCCCTACTATTGCTGATTATACAATAGACCATTTCAAAGTGGCGATGACATTGGCCCATAAACATATCCTGCATCTTGTAAATCTATTCCATAACTTTAACAAGAGGAAATTCAATTATAGATTTATGTTAAAACAGCTATCATTATTTATCAATATGTTGACCTTATTGGATTCTCAGAGCCATAGAAAATGTAAAAGAGGAAATATTTTTTCCACTGTTATTGTTTACATTGTTCAAAATGGTCTAAATATTAACATTTAAAAAATAACACCACAATTTCAATGAATCACATATAGCGCCAAACAACAATTATTGTGTCACTAGTTTAACGTCACAGTTATCGCTTAAAAGTTTATGAAAATGTGGCAATATAAAAATATCCTTGACATCAGAGTTACATCCTCAAAGTGAACAACATGAATGCATCTGACAGACAGAAGGGTGCTTACATTGTGCCATTGGGGTAGACCGCCTCTGCACCTTCCACATATTGCACCTGCTGGGAATGGTAATGCTGAACCTGCTGCACCTTCAAACACAAACACACACACACACGGATCAGACTGCTGCCAAATTACCACAGCGAAGTTCTTGAGATGTGCTAATGCAGATTCTGTAAGGGAAATGAGACAAACAGCTGTAGGCAGGCAGCAGGCAGTAGGGGGCAGTGAGCACAAAGGTTCACCTCAACAATCAGAGATGCCCTGTCGAGCCCAAAAACTACTTATTAACATATTAGCCGCAACAGCCCAAGCGTGACGTGCGTGAAAGTAAAGCATGTCTGCATTTCGGGATTCTGACAGTATGCTGGGAGAGAAAGAGTGTGATGGAAAGACAATAACAGTCACGAGAGAGTGAAAGAGATATGTAGAGAGGCAAAAGATAAGGCAGAGGTGTTGCGGGTCCTCAGGATGTGCAGTGAGCGTGCAGGGTTTGATTGACTCTTCTGTATGTGTGTGTGTGTGTGTGTGTACCTGCTGAGGGACCTGTTGCACTCTAGGCACTGGCAACTGCTGCACCTGAGCTCCCTTCTGGGAGGAACCGGTGGCCTGAACTAAAACACGCTGCAGGTGAGGGACACACACACACACAAATGTCAAATATTAGACCCTTTTCTCTTTGAAATGTGGAGTGCGGAATTGTTTCTATGTGACAGTTCTCTAAATCAGAGCAAAATAAGTTAGTTTGGAGTCTATTTTGGGTGCTCTTTATTAGAATATTTACCTATATATATATATATATATATATATAT
This sequence comes from Danio aesculapii, assembly GCF_903798145.1. Taxonomy (NCBI): domain Eukaryota; kingdom Metazoa; phylum Chordata; class Actinopteri; order Cypriniformes; family Danionidae; genus Danio; species Danio aesculapii. The sequence goes on along the minus strand of NC_079442.1, from coordinate 33,217,102 downwards.
AGTAAACATTGTGCAATATTGGTTCATTGTGCAATAAGCAGGCATGACTTTGGAACTCTGAGAAATCTTTATTTTATTTCTTGTTTAGTCCGTCAAGGTTAGATGCAAGTAAATACTTGAACACAATACATTGAATAAGGTTTTATTATAGAAATTGTAGATGAAAATCTAATTGACATTTTTTTTATATAATTACTTCTATATAATGGCTTGATTTTAAATGAAATGGTATATAAATAAACATGACATGACATGACTGGAGAGTCAGAGGCCATGCAAACATGTACACAATACCATTTTACTATGTTCAGATGCTTTCTTACCTCCTGTTTTCTCAGCACTGTCATTGTGTTTATTCTGTTATTAAAAAGACAGCACATACTTACACATCTAAATGCTACTTCTAGCAGTGTGTATGGTGTATGGATGTTTTTTGTGGTGTATGCAAAGTCATTTTAAAGTTCTTTTTAATCCTAAGTGAAGACCATAAAAGAACTTTAGCATGTGCATTTTGGGGGACTTAAAAAGCCAATTCTTTCGAGTATATATACTACCTGACAAAATTCTTGTCTCCTATCCAAGTTTTAGGAACAACAAATAATAACTCTGCTTCTAGTTGATCATTTGGTATCAGAAGTGGCTTATATGAAATGCAAAGGCCTCTAGATTACGCTTCTTTTACCAAAATAAAATATGATCATGCCTTGATTTTTAATTATATAATTAGGACAGTAAAGTCTGACTTTGCTTAGACAAAAGTCTTGTCACTTAAGAAAAATAATGTACAGTATAGAATATAAAGTCATGGTGCAGTGGAAAAATAATTAATATTGTGTTTGACTTCTATGAGCTTGGAGGACTGAATCCATACATCTCTGCAATGACTCAAATAACTTATTAATAAAGTCATCTGGAATGGCCAAGCGTTTTTGCAGGACTCCCAGAGTTCATCAAGATTCTTTCGATTCATCTTCAATGCCTCCATCTTACCCCAGACATGCTCGATATTGTTTATGTCTGGTAACTGGGCTGGCCAATCCCGGAGCACCTTGAACTTTGCTTTCAGGAACTTTCATGTGGAGGCTGAAGTATGAGAAGGAGCGCTATCCTGCTGAAGAATTTACCCTCTCCTGTTGTTTGTAATGTAATAGGCAGCACAAATGTCTTGATACCTCAGGCTGTTGATGTTGCCATCCACTTTGCAGATCTCTTGCACACCACCATACTGAATGTAACCCCAAATCATGTTTTTTTCTTCACCAAACTTGACAGATATCTGTGAGATTCCTGGGTCCATGTGGGTTCCAGTAGGTCTTCTGCAGTATTTGTGATGATTGAGATGCAGTTCAACAGAAGATTTATCGGAAAAATCTACCTTCTGCCATGTTTCCAAATGATCAACTAGATGTCAAGTTATTATTTGTTGCTTATACAACTGGGATTGTAATAGGGTTTTGACAGGTAGTGTTTACACATTACCATGTTATTATGTTCAGATGCTTTCTTAACTGCTGTTTTCTCACCGCTGTCACGGTGTTTATTATGTTGTTAAAAATACAGCACACAGCACATATTTACACTTTCATCCAATAGCTGCTTCTAGCAGTGTGTATGGATGTTTGCTTACAGTGAAACACTGCCAATCCATTTCAAATTTCTTTTTAATCCTAAAACCATAAAAGAACTGTGGCATGTGCATTTTGGGGGCTTAAAAAGCAAATTTTCTTAAGATTACATACATAAACATACACATATATATATATATATATATATATATATATATATATATATATATATATATATATATATATATATATATATATATATATATACTGTATACACACAGACACATATACATACATATACATACATATACATACATATATATATATATATATATATATATATATATATATATATATATATATATATATATATATATATATATATATATATATATATATATATATATATATATATATATACATATATATATATATATATACATACACACATATATATACTATATATATATATACATATATATATATATATATATATATATATATATATATATATATATATATATATATATATATATATATATATATATATATATATACATACATACATACATACATACATACATACATACATACATACATACATACATACATACATACATACATACATACATACATACATACATACATACATACATACATACATACATATATATATATATATATATATATATATATATACACATATCAGCTGACTGACAGGACTATATGTATAATAATGAGGATGGGTGACATCTCTGTGTTTTATCAAAACACATATTAAAAGAGAAAAAAAGCTTCAAAAGGTCTTAATTTATAAAAGTGCCATATTTGATACAGACAGCTAGCAGCACAAATGTTACATACTCAGAGCCTATATTTCATCCTTCACAGGTTTTTGTCAGATCCTCCACAGCTGTCCAGGGAAATGTGATGCTCTACTCAAAATATTAGCAGCAATTACATAAAGACTGGTTTCTTTAGATGTGTTCTTGATCCAAACCCAACATCTCCCTCAGGAGCACCACGCAAAGTCGCTGCTAATCATTTCAAGTGGCTCTGACAGATGAAGGGTGTGGGTGAGGAGAAATCTTTCATCGCTTCAGATGGATTCAGCACATACTGAAGCATCTTTAGAGAGACTACAACAAAAGAGCTAAAGATCTTTATATTAAACAGCTCATGTGAGTGTCTCAGGAGTGTTCAACATCAGTGTTTTGTTAGGTTGTGCTGCTCAGTCTGCTCACCTGTTGGGAAGCGGGAACGGGCTGAACCACTGGTGCCTGGGCTGAAGTGGATGTTCTTAACGCCACAGTGGATGCCGTCTCTGAGCCCCCCTCTGACCGCTGCATGGTTTCTCCTGAGCGTATGATAGACAAAGACAAAGGAAGTGAAAAGCCTTAAAAGGAAACTGTTCCCAACTGGTCTTGAGTGTTTTAATCTGTTGTAATGTCCATATTAAACAACTGAACACCATGCACAAAAGATTATAGTACCTACCAAAAAGTATGTCAAAAGTCAATTTACATTAGCAACATTTTTATGTATTTGTGGGTTAGCTACTTAGCTTTCTTTACAGACAACTTTAAGCAGAATTTATTTTATATTCTATTAAGACAGGAAACACTAAGCAGTGTTTGAAAGTAAGCCAAATTAAATAAAAAAAGAATGATGCTAGCGTTAAAACTAGTAAGAAAATGCAAAAGTATGCATTTAATTCTGTACTTTTCAGTTTTTCACCATTTCCATCACCAGTAAACTGGACAATTATAAAAAATCCCGAGAATGTTTTGTAAGTTTCAGTTCAAAATACTGTATTGATCATTAATTATAGCACCTCTCTCTTATAGTACAAGAAAACGTATGCTATGTTAATGTGTTTAAATGTAAATGAGCTGCTATTCCCCACCCACTTTCCAGCTTGTGTTTCCATTTTAATCGCTAAAACAAACACACCATTTACCACAACACTTCTGCTTATACACACAGAATAAAGAACTGGCAGATTACCATATCATGACCAAGATATCGATAAAATATTGCATCAAAAAAAAGCATGCTGCTTTTCCCATCTACTTAAGATACATGATACAATGAAACTGGGCTCCAACAGGTTGTTAGAGAGAGTCCCGCTGAAACAACTCTACGCATGAGCCAAAAAAGTGTACAAAGCGGCTTTCACACCATCTTCTCCTGAAAGGACCAGAAGCTCAACCTAGCCAAGTCAGACTGAGTCACCCACATCCCTAGCAGGATCCTCACCTCTGAACTCTATTATAAAGAAAAGAACAAAGGAGACATTAACAAACCCATCACAACCGCAGCGTGGCCCTGTTCGGTCGACAGGGAATACAGCTCAAGCGACGATTTAAGTTTGCCGCCATTGTCAATATTCTGATGCAACTCTCCAAGGTTATGTTTACACTAGTGTTTTTTGTTTTTGTTTTAACAAAGTATTTTAAAATGAAAAAGATCCATGTTTCACTCTGGTGTTTCAGAAAAAAATTCCATCCTAACTACATATTAAAAAGCGCATGACCGAATGAAAGATATAAAATGATACTACAAAATTGTATCCAATGTACACTTCTTAAATTAAACAAATTAAAATGGTATGCACTATAAACAACAGGGCAAGTTTGTATAAGGTAGACTCTACAGCTGGCTGTTGCGTATACTGTGTAGCGTAACTTTGATGTCAAGTTAGCAATGCTATAATGTGCAATCATAGATTTTGACATTTTTTTCCAACTTAAATACTGTCATTTGGCTATACAGCCAAGAATTCAAAATTGCAATGGGTTTACTTGGAAATGACAAAGCTTTAATCTAAAAGATGCCGTGAAGTGCTTTGAAAAGTGCATTTTGTATTCGATGTTTGACGTATCCCAATTGAAACATGAAGACAGGGCGGGACAGAATAGCTCCTCCCCTTTTAAAAAAAAATCTGCCAATAGCATCTAGTTAAGCACAGCCCTGCCAGTGTGATTGTTTGCGCTTAAGTGCATCAAATGAAAATCAAATGAGAAGCATCTTGTTGCAATTGGGTGATCACAATAATTAACCCTGAAAAAGCCAAAGCAGCACAAACACAACCAAACTACTAAAGTGTTTGCGATAAGGAAAAATGCTAAACAAATGTGGGCATTCCTTCTTTCTTCCTTTAACTGAAGTAGTCTGCAGTAATGAAAACTGAAGACACATCAGAAACAAACAGATGGCCAACCATAAAGTAACTCAGGGTTGCACAAAGAGTGGCCAACACAAAATACACACATTCCTGATATATCTCATCTCACACTCAATAAATACAGCACTACAACATGGAAAGTCAGTTCCAAGTTTTGAAATAATTTTATCAGCTGTTGTTTGAAATTACAAGTTTGAGTTTTTCTCCTCTAAGGTCTTATTATGCGATCTCTGCCGCCATCTTGTGGAAGGACAACATAAACCATCTTTGCTTTGCTCAGTATGACAGGCTGATGGATGGTGATGCGCTGTATCTCAGAAATTCTAAATATTTAAAATAGGCACCATCCTTATGAATATGAATGAAATTGCTGTCTGTGATTTTGAAACCAAGATATTTCCATATCACTGACGTGCTGTTTTGTATTGATATTAATTTGTCTACTAATGCTTCTGAAGCAGCAGATGCCATCATCCCACTCGTTTGCACTTTCCTGTTTAAAAAAAAAAAAAATGTTATTGTGGGCATTCCGCAGACTTCGGTAGAGAAATTCTGATTGGGCAGAACAAAAGTGTGCTCACTCAGTTGGCTAGTAAAGCCTGGTTTATACTTCTGCATCGAGTGATCGGCGTGACCCACGGCGCATACAATGCCCAAAGCTGTGCATTTATACTTTTGCGCCCTGTTTGTGTTCCTCTGCAATAACAATTCCGAAACGCTAGTTGGCAGTAGGCGTTTATGTTTCTCTGTGTCAAGTTTCTTCACTGGTGTTTTGTTTTATTCTCGCTCATTTTGTGGTGGGAAGCGGCGGACGTGCAACAACTTTAATCATAAGGTAAACACAAAACAACAGTTTCCATCTAGAGCTATATATATATATATATATACATATATATATATATATATATATATATATATATATATATATATATATATATATAATATATATATATATATATATATATATATATATATATATACTATATACACACACACACACACACACACACACACACACCACACACACACACAACACACACTAACATGGTATGGTAACATCTAAAAAACATAATTTTAATTTACAGGGACTTTAATTAAACCATTTAGGTTGTGCCTTCTGTTGTCTCAGTTCCTTGAACTTGATGACATCACGCACATGAAACAAAACTCAGGGTAATGGGTGCAAATGTGGGCATTCATGCTTTTATTTTCAAAGGTCTGTGTTTTTGGCGGTCTACACAAAAATGCAACCCTGAGATTTCAGACTAATTGCAACATTTCAAAAATCTCCATTTTCAAGAGTTGAAAGAGTTTAGTAGTGTGGACGCCAGGTGTAACTCTAAACAAAAAGTTGTGTTTTAAAATGAAACATAGCCTAAAACCGTGCACAACTGGAAAGCAAAGAAAAAGAAAAGACAAATGGAGACAGGGCAGGCTCCCACAAAAAAAAAAAAAAAAATAGGAGGTAAGGAAAGAGGACTTTTGAAAATGTAGAGGGGTGGAAAAACAACATACCCCCCAACCATGAATAGAAAAAAGAAGAGGAAAAAAATAAAAATGGCAATGAAGGTTGGTCCCCCCCCACCAGGATACTGATGATCTCCAGCGGTTGTTTGGAATGAGAGTCCGTCTCTAGGGGCTCCAATAATACAGCTGATATGAGGAAATTCCTCAATGCTTTGTAAACGTTTGTCGGTTGCTATAGTGAGGCAACCATAGCAACCATCCCCAACTCTACCACCCCCCTTCCCGTTGTGCTATTCTTTTTTAAGCTCACACACACACACGCACACACACACAGGAACTTTGGAGAGCTGGAGAGACAGACAGACTCAGAGACGGGGAACGAGAACTACAGGGGGGCGACCGATCGCTGTACATCTAAATAAGCTCTTAACCGGCCTGTCGGTGTGCTTACTGTCAGCAGTCTGCTCAACAGGTCCCAGATCAGTGCTTATGATGCGTGTCTGCGTTGATTCTGAAGAACAAGCAAGAGCGGGGGCTGATCTGAGAGATGGTGCGTTCTGAGAGACCCCTGACTGACAGTTTGTTGTTAAAGTTTAAAAAGACAAGCAATATGCTTCACTTGCTTGATTTTATCTGCAGGAAATAAATGAATGCTAATTAAAGGCACTTAAAGTTTTCCATCGGGAGAGGAAGAATAAAGATAAAAGCTAATTGTGTTTCGGAGATTCGTATTATAGAAATAATGAATTCTCAAGTGTGAACCTCTATTCAAAGGTAAATTAATTGGAGACAAATCTAACTCTCCCCGTTTTCAGAAAATAAAGGGTTTGTGATGAATACAATAGATGAATCGGTTTAGCGAAAAGCATGATCCCGGGTGCTCTCTGGGTGTATAAATTGTAAAAAGAACAAATCCCAAACATTTTTTTAGACAAAGATAATGAAATCCCCTGTAAATCCATTACAACTCAAGATTGTAAACCAACATAAATGGGCAATTTGTTCAAGTTTTAAAGCGATTCTTCTGCAAATATTTTATAGCACTGTATTACTAGAATAAACACACTCTTGCACTCTTTTTGAAGGCCAACGGTCGCATACAGCAATGGTGATCATTATTTAGCGTATAATGGCACTAAAAAAAACATTATTTGTAGCCTACGAGCACTGCACAATGTATTGTTTTAGCATCGATATCACAATGTGATAATTCGCAAAATAGACACATCGCAAGATATAAGTTAGTATTATAATTTGTCATATGTGTTTATGATGCCTAGAATTGTATAATGATTTTAAAAGCATTCAGGCATAAGAAATGGTCCCACTTGCAACTTTAACAGCCATTAATTTCATAGAATTTTTATTTTTATCATTCAGTTACTGTACTTGAATACTTCGATTCGGGAAATGATAAAACACTTCTATATAAACACAAATATTTGTTGTATATTTTTATTGATTGTATTGAGAGATTGTTACGCATGAAAAAACTCACAACATGTGCAAATACAGAAATGCACTGCAAATAGCACAGACCGCCAAGAAAATGTGTTGGGGGGACCCCAAAAAGTTTATAGATTGTTAATCAGATTTTATGAAGTTGCAAATAGTAAACATCAATTCATCAATCATTGACTAAACATGAATGACCACAATAAAAATTCGGAGAAATTTATAGAATGCTAATAAGATTTTATGGATGTACACTCCAACTGCAGAAACTTCCTAATTGATCATTATAAACTCTTTTCCAAATAGGGATATTAAGTCACCTGGTGAAATTATATTCATATCTCAGTTTATAATCATAAATTTAAAACATTGCAATGCTAGATTTTTCCAATATTGTGCAGCCCTATAGCCTACCATATCAGCTTTGTTCTTTTGAAACTTTCTCTTTCTCAGCATTTAAATGTGTCAATTTTGTATTGTAAAATTCAAACAATAAATGTGGTTTTAATGTGGAATGAAAGGTCATTATATCTGCATCAATTCAAGCATCACTTACTCATTTTCCTTCAGCTTATTCCCTGCTTTATCAGGAAATTTTGCTTGCACTATCCAAGGTAAAAATAATAATCCAACCTCAGCGCCTTTTAGCCCCGTCCCTTGCACAATACGTGAGCAAAGCTGCACCATGAGTGCATGAAGTGTGCAACATTCCACATTTCAAGGTATTTAACGCGTACTTTAGAATAAAAAGAACATTTCAGTGTGAACGCACTACTCATACTATGTAGCATGGTGCATAAGTATGCATAGAGTACCTAAAGTCTCAGAGGAAATGTGCTGAATTGTTTATTATTAAAAGAATTTCAACTTAAAACATTTGCCAAGAAAAAATATGCATAAACAAATGGCTAAAATATTTAATCAACAAAAACGTAAGTGGCTGGTTGAATTTCATGAAAGACGTTGGTTTCAGTTCTGCGGAAATATGTGAATTGGTGGGCACCGATTGTGGGAGTAATCACCAAGTCATCACCAGACTGGAAGTCTTTCAGTTTGTTTACACCAGTTAGAGGCATTTAGACACAGTCACAGTAATGCATTCCAACTGGGCTAGCTGAATCAGCCAACAGAAGCTATTTGGTTCAAATCCCAAAGACTAGAGCTCACCTGAATCAGACTGAAAAAGTAAAATGCAAGTCATAATGTAAATAAGCTGCATCAGAACTAAGAGGGTAAATAGTATGAGTGTGCTTAGATCTTTTAAAAGAATGGAATTTGCCTGAGGGGTGTTGCATTGGTTATAAATACGTCCTGCTGCTGTAGTTATCTTTGGAGCCGATTCCTGCCTGCTGCTATTATTCCTAGAGAACGGAAGAGATCTCACTGAACACCTGAAGGCATACAGTGAGCGAAGTCAACATCAGCCAGTCAGTCCAAATAGGAAGAAAATGAGCCACTATGTATGTCTTCAGTGAAAAAATAAATAAACAAAAACTGCCATTAAACAAACTGATGTGACATAATTTTGATTAAAATCAAACTAGTATGGCACTAGGCTCCACTAAAAACATTAAATACTGGACTGCCAATTTATAGCAGAATTGTAATTAAAAGCAACAATGCATTGTTTTTCCGCATAATGTAATACTGTAAAAATGTACTAAAAAAGTGAAATTAAATTAAGAACTCACCAAATTGTAGTACTTGTCCAAACCTGCCCATTGCTTTTATCAGATTGTTTCTTAACTGCTTTATTGTATTGTTTTGTGTGTGTTTGTATGTGTATTACTCCCGTTTCCACCACAGTCCAAAGACTTGTGATACAGGTGAATTGAATAAGCTAAATTGGCCGTAGTGCATGTGTGTGAATGCAAGAGTGTATGGGTGTTTCCCAGTGTTGGGTTGTGGCTGAAAGGGGATCCGCTGCGTAAAAAAACATATGCTGGATAAGTTGGCAGTTCATTCTGCTGTGGTGACCCCTGATTAATAAAGGGACTAAGCCGAAAAGAAAATGAATTAATGTATGAGTATTACGTTGAGGAAAACACACGCGCTATATATTAATTTTAATAAATAATTTTATATTAATCTGAACACCTCTCTTAACAGTGTCAATATGTTTGCCAACAGTATTCTGCCGCTCAGGTATATTTTTTTACATTTATTTTACCCCTACACCAACAACCAGCAAACTAGAGTCTTTAGACATGCACATCTAAGCTCCTAGAAAAGGTTAAAAGCCACACAAATTCCCCACCAGCAGCTCTGGGCCGCACAAAGGCAGAAAACAGCAGGAGAAGCCTGGCACTTTGGTGTGAAGAGCGAGTGAGGCCCGTCCTGAATAAGCTTCTGGTTTATTACAGTAGAGCAGAGACTCCCTGCCGTACGATACAAACGCTCACCTCAGACGAACACAAATGAGCTATTAAAGACCACCACAACACCGCAGCCATTTCCTTCAGTTCTCATTAACCTGGGTGCAAAGAGACGGAGAGTGAATCCTCTCCTAGAAGTATTCTGGAAATGAAGCAGGCCTAAATGACAATCAAAACATAAAGTAATACCTGTGATTGAGGCTAGTGTGAGAATATGGTTTAGACACATCTGTCACAGACAGATTGAACTTAAACAACACTCGATCAGAGCAAAGCACATGCAGATGTTCAATTAAAAACAGGAGCCCACAGTCTTGGCTCTTGTTTGCACTGGCCCCACATTGTTTGCAGAGCAACAACGGTTGCTAGTGGCACACCGTCCACTCCCGTTTCCAGGAGCCTGTTGCCATGCAACCAACAGAATACTTCCCAAACCAAACAATGCCATCCCCAAGTGATCCTTCTATCTCACATTAACCAGAAACTTAGAACAATAATACATAAGCTATTACTCTGACCCTCTGGAGCGGAGGCAGGGACTCGGCAGAGAAGAAAAGCATGTGCCTTAATAGAGAAAAACCTACAGAAAGCTGTACTTCAGGACTTGAGAACTTTCATTGCAATTGCATGCTGACAGGAGTGTTAAAGCCATCAAAAGATTAAAAAAGTTAAGAAAGAGAGGAAAAAAAATCTTGCACCACGACTCTCCCCAAATACAACAGTCCCTTCATAAAACAAAGCCTCAAATTACTTTTCCAACTAAATAATCCAGACGTTCCTGATAGACATGCAGCTTGGAAATACACTCTGATTGCTTTTACGACCCGCCGGAAGCTTCGAACAGCCATGCAATAAAGCAGAGACACTTGTTGCATTAAAGGGCCGTCTATACTGGACATCTGTGTCCAACAAGCTGCGCTGACGTTCTGCAGATACACCACTTTCAAAACACACACAAATGCTCCTGCCACTGGAGGATATAGAACATTTATCCGACGTAACAGTATGAAATATGAAACATGAAGCTTAATGTTTTTAAGCTTGGGTGATGTGTGTGTATGTGGTGAAGAACTTTTATACAGTATACACCGTTTCTGTATACACACAGATTTGTCTGAACCGCAATGTTTTTTTTCCATGCATACATTTGTGCACACATAGAAAAATTCACCCTTGTTCATGAGCTACAAAATTGTTTTTGTAGTTGTTGCAGACATATTCTAATCCCCTCACACAAGGCGGATTGGTTGAGAGTTGACATCTTGTAGACAAACTAATTAGCACATATAAATGGCACGACAGCAATCACTTTTTGTAAAGGCAGATTTTTGCTCCCAAGTATGTAGAAACCAGACAGACAGTTCATTATGGTTTATATCATTATACTATATTTACCATTAGCACATGACACTATTTTTTTTAATTGGTGAAATTGTAAAATTCTGACAGTTTGAGTTCGATTAAAAGTAACCATTGGACATACATAGAATTAAAACCAATTTAAAAAGTAATCCACACACAAACTCACTTCCATTGTAAAAAGTTATTAAATTGTTACAAATTTGTTATAAAAAAAAGTGACAGCATGTCATACAACACGAACATTATAGTACAAAAAATAATAATTTGCAGCTTAACAACAATAAACACTTTAAATGTATTCAACTTATAAGGCTAAAGTATAAAGGTCATGATTCATGTCTATATTTATACTCAAACACAGTTCAATAGGAATATTCAACATTTCTACAGCAATACCATGGTTCATAGTGGATTGAAAAGCCTAAAGGCTGATTTATACTTCTGCGCAAGCACCGCGTATGATCCGGCACAGCCTTCGGGCGTCGCAAATGCCGACGCTGATGAGCACCTCTCAAAAAAAGGCACAACAGCGCATACTGCAAGCTCTGTGATTGGTCGGCTTGGTAGCATTGCCGAGTGTTGGGCGGTGCTGAGAGCCACAAGCCCAATGGAGCGATTGTTTACATGTGTCGAGTCCTATGAAAAAGCTTTTGGTTTTACCTTATGATTAAGTTGTTGCACGTCCACCGGTTCCCGCATCTGATGAGCGAGTTTTAGCCACTTGTACATTAAATTAGCATTCAGAAAAAACAAAACACCAGCGAAGAAACTCGATACAGAGGACATACAAACCTACAGCCTGCTAGTGTTTCGGAAGTGTTATTGCAGCACACAAAACAGCTCAACAAGAAGTATAAATACATGGCTACGCGCGAAGGCATGCGCCATGAGCGATACCAAGCCGACCAATTGCAGAGCTTGCGCTACGTGTCGTTTCGTCGTGTTGTTACATTATTAAGAGGTGCACGTCAGCCATGGTGAGGGCTATGTGACTGCTGTGCCAGAGCATACGGGTTGCCTTGACGTACAAGTATAAATCAGCCTTAACTCTTCTGTTTTATTTCCACATCAGTGTTATTGAGAACGTCAGCAATGCTTCAATATGCTTTGAATTACTTTAAAATCATCAAAACATTCTCCTTTTTTTCTGGAAACTTAGTCATAACTTTGTTTTTGTTTAACAGACACAATTTACTTCACACCCCAGCCCATAATACTGTTGCAATGATGAAATACACATCACATGCGCTGTACTTTTACATCAATAAAATGAATCACACCTGGGCTTATGAGAGTCAGTTCTTTAGATCTATTTCAACATCTTATGATGACTGAGCCACTGAGATTAAGGTGTGCAGATGGCAAGGTTGGGCTGAGAAATTAGACAGTTTAGTGGTCAGCTGGGTCCTGTGTGAGCCCAAGCAAAACAAAAACTGAAGATTTTATGCTCCCTTGATCGTCTAAACCAGGTACATACGCCAAACCCTCAATCTTCAACTGCCGTCAACCCTAGTCCATCATCCGTCGCCAGTACACCAAAAGCAAAGGGCTCTGGCAGCCAGGAAAATCGGTCGAGCGTTGTCATGGAGACAGTTTGTTCACACTTACAACTCTACCCCCCCCCCCCCCCCCCCCCTCATCCTCCTCCACCCCCGGTAACCCTTTCCAGATTTCCGCACCACCCCCACCCTGAGCGGAGGATGATTCCGAACAGGGGGAAAAAAAAAAAAGTGTTGTAAAAGAGAAAGCTTACCTTTGAAAGACAAACTAGGAGTAGGTGAAGAAGGACAAGATTGTTAAATGTGTCTGCTTCCATAATCATAATTATCTTTCTTTCAGTTTTTTGTAGTGTAATGACACAAAATGGGGAACCTTAGTGTTTTTGTCACACCACCTTGTTGCCTTAGTGATACCAAAACAGCAGGTGTCTGTTTGAAGTGCACAAATATATGCATCCTGGTAACTACAACCACGTGACACATGCAGAAAAACTGCTCAGGATGAGTTTTTGAGAAACTGACTTGATCTAGCCAGCTGAGTTACTGCTGCAGGCTTTGTATTGCAACAGTCAACAAGTTCTGGCTGGCAAATTAGACGCTAGAATCAAAGTGAAGGATTATTCAGCGATTTAATACCCATTTATATTCCTGATATTGTTTCAATGAAGACAGCAAAAAGGAGATTAGCAGACTACCAAAGCTAAATGCCAAATAGCAACAAGTCAACGGCAGCCAATTTGGTTAACAGGAAGGAAGACCGAAATTTCTAAAGTGATTCTGTCATGCCACATTGTCTCCACATTACGTCTACACTTCGACACTGGGATTTCAGAGTCACGCAGGCTGAGTAATCATTCTTTTGCTGATCCACAAGAACAACAAAGCCTTCACTCCAGTCCTTTATTGACTGATTTGATTCCATCATAACAACAGCTGGATTATCACACGCCCTTCCGAGTGTGGTGATTTCTACAGCTGTACATGAAAGATTCCATATGTCTCTTTGGTATTTAAACTTCCTGGCTGATTATCGGTCATCCTTACCACCAAAAAAGCAAAGACTATCTACAGACACACGATATAATCAGCTCATCAAGCCTCTAGTCCAAGTATCACATTACATAATCCAATTTAGTCATGTCAACAGCAGCCTTGGCCAATCAAATGATGAATTCGATGGATTGTGTTTGACAAATTCTCCAGGATAAAGAAATTACACAAAAGCAATAGGCTGATAATTAGTTTGCCTTATAATTATTACAGATATTAGCAGATTTTGTGCTTGTCATGGAAATCTGCTAAAATGGCTTGTCAGACAAGCGTTAAAGCAAAGCAAAAAAAAAAATTAGTTTATTAACCCTTTAACAACCCCACCAAGAAAAAAAATGTCACTAATGTTGCTAGTTAACAAACTCAATGCATTTTATTCAACACATCCCATAATTTCTAAAATATCCACCTCTACCAAATGGTTGATATGTTGGTTTATGGTAAAAGTACTGGAATGAATACATATACTATGAAAAATCTGAAAATATGAAGTGTAAGACCAAATTGGTTGAAATATAATCAAAATAAAACATTTTTGAATACCAAATCATCTTTATTTTTTGAAGTATGCCATAAAATATTTCAGATTCTCATTTAACTTATTTTCTTATTTTTTTACAATAAAACCAAAATCAAGTGCAGTAGTGCAACAGTAGTTATGTTTTTTTGTAAACCAACAATGCAGTGCGTGTAAACCATAATTTAAAAACAGTCATTCTATATATTACTTTAATAGTCACTTAAAAAAGTAAAAACATGGTCACTGTTTGGTAGAGCGACAGTCAAAGGGTTAAGCATCCTGCAGGATGACACCTGTTGCGCACGTATGCACGCGCGCACACACACACACGCATGCACGCACACACGCACACACATACATACAGGGCCCTATCATACACCCGGCACAATTGTTGTTTGCTAGTTTCAGCAAACAGCGCCACGCTGTTTAAATAGCAAATGCATTTGCGCTTGTATGTGCGCCCTATAGGCGTTAGTTTTGTGCACCTCGCTTACACATTGCTTATTACACACAGGATTACAGCAATACGCAATATCTTTATATATGAATAATAATTAAAGGATTAAAATATTACAAAATTATTGGTTTTCTTGCCTACATAAAAATAAAAACCATACTTTCATGCCTTCTTTATCTCGGTGGGCTTTTTCAGTTTATTCATAAAACAATTTGCTTTTGTAAATAATGTTATTATTATTATTAGCAGCATATTTATTATACGCATATTTATATTTGTTTTATTAAAAACAAGCTTAGATTTGCCCACCTGTCAGGTTTTAGACCATATGGGCATAGCATGGTATTTGGATAAAACTCAGTTTTTTGACCACACTTCATTTTATTATTGTTCATTTATTTGTTTGCTGGAAATTAGAACTAAATTTAGAATAGTTTTTGAAACAAATCTACAGCTTTAAAACAAATTATATTATGTATAGGCTAATAGATATCTGTGCGTACAACACATTTCCCTATACACGAGAGTGAAAGCGAAAGTAAACATGAGGAGGCTCCTCTCTCATTCTCGCGCGTAGATGCTCTGTTTTTTCTCTAGTGAAGTGTTCAGTTTTTCTCCACTTACAAGTTCATCATGTAAATAACAAATGCGCTATGGAGCGGCGCAACTGGCTCTTAAAGGGAATGGGAGATGAGACTCTGATTGGTTTATTCTCTAAAACACACCTATAACTCATTAGAGAATAAGCTCAACCCTGTTAGACCATGCGCCCACTGCACAAAGTCGATTTTTCGTCGTCGCTTAAAATAGCAAAAGTGCCGGTGAGCGGTCCGTCTGTGTATCTTTTGGTCACTCAATTAAGCTATAAAAATGTATTTTCTTGTGATAACGGGATTTCATTGAGACATATTTCCTCACGCATGCATATATATATATATATATTTGCTTGTTAGTTTTGATTATTGTTGATTTCAAATGCAATAAATCTGTTTATAAAACTTGTAGTAACATTGCGATAATTGGTGGGAGCCACAAAATTTTGGCTAGTGCGCCTACATTTTTAAAGATAGGAGCACCAGTACTACCAAGCAAAAATGTTAATTTCGAGCCCTGTAATGTATAGTAATATAGTTAAAATATTGTAAACAGCTTAAAAAAGGTTATTTTTATTGTTTTGTATGTACTTTGGTAGTGGGGGGTCGCGAGTTCTTGACGATCTTACATTGGGGGTCGCTGGTTTAAAAGTTGAGAACCACTGCAATAGAGCACCTTTGGGATGTGGTGGAAACGGGAGATTTGCATCATGGATGTGAAGCTCACAAATCTGCAGCAACTGCATGATGCTATCATGTCAATATGGACCAAATATCTGAAGAATATTTCCAGTACCTTGTGAATTCTATGCCACAAAGCATTAAGGCAGTTCTGAAGGCAAAAGGGGGGGTCCAACTTGCTACTAGTAAGGTGGTGCAGAGTGTTCTGCTGAAGTCGTGCAAACAGTACTTCTGTGTAATCTGTGCGCGCAGAAAATTCTGCAAATTTTTGCCTATCATTGAGTCTATTTATTTACCTGTGTAATGTGTGTACATTTATATTTATTCAGGTTTTTAAATTAGGTTCAGTATATTGACAAATTGAAAATGTTTATGATATCTACATTACAGTCTGTAAAAGTAATAGTTTCTGTCTTTTAGCATATATATCATATAAGTTGCTTGCTTGTTTACCAATTAAGTGGCTCTAATTGGATTTGCAGTTAAAAAGGTATTATTTTGTATTTCATATAGTTAAAGTTCGGGCAACACGGTGGCGCAGTGGGTAGCACGTTTGCCTCACAGCAAGAAGGGTCGGTGGTTCGGCCTCGGCTGGGTCAGTTGGCGTTTCTGTGTGGAGTTTGCATGTTCTCGCCCGTGATCGGTGTGGGTTGCCTCCGATTGCTCTGGTTTTCCCCCCACAAGTCCAAAGACATGTGGTACAGGTGAATTGGGTATGCTACAAATGACCGTAGTGTGTGAGTGTGAATGAGTGTATGGATGTTTCCCAGTGATGGGTTGCGGCTGGAAGGACATCCGCTGCATAAAAAATATGCTGGATAAGTTGGCAGTTCATTCCACTGTGGCGGCCCCAGATTAATAACCCCAGCTTCCTGCCTCCGGCGCCTTGACTGCAGCTCTGCACAAGACGTTTGGCCAGTGGAGAAATGGTTGTGCACAACTGAGCCTGGTTTCTCTCGAGGTTTTTTTAATTCTCCACTTTCGCCAATTGGTGAAGTTTTTCCTCGCCACTGTCGCCACTAGCTTGCATGTTTCGGGATCTTTAGAGCTGCAGATCGATGGATTTGCTCTTCAGTGTTTGGACTCTCAGTAGTGATTATTAAACCACACTGAACTGAGCTAAACTGAACTGAACTTAAACACTGATAACTGAACTACACTGTTTCAATTTACGTGAAGCTGCTTTGACACAATCTACATTGTAAAAGCGCTATACAAATAAAGGTGAATTGAATTGAATTATATATCGACTAAGCTGAAAAGAAAATGAATGAATGAATGAATGAATGATAATAAAGTTCCCAAGAAATCAAAACTGACCATATGATTTTGTTAGCTTACACTGCTAGTTTTGTGGATATTTAACCACACTGCTCCTACTGTCAGTTTTGTAAACAGAAACAGAACAGAACAAACAGAAATGATGAGAAGTCTAATAGGTTACTCGCTCCAAATCATTTTCCCGATCTTTCTGAATGAAATGCCTACTTTACTACATCCGTTCAGCTCGCAGTAGAAAAATCAAGCCACGACCACTGTTGTGTTTAATATTCCGTTTCTCTAGGAACTGCGTCACAATATGAAAAAAATAACGGTCACAACTTCTGATTTATGGGGACTTTAAGTTTTTAGCTATGATGCTCTCAAAATTATTCCGCGTAAATCCGCAGACTACAAAATTCTGCGCAGAAATAGTAAAAAAATGTCAGCAGATTCATAAAGCTGATCTGATTGATATCTGAAGCTTCAGGTTATTTGTAAATTTGAATACAACACAAGAATTGAAGTTCGGACTTCTATCCGTTTTGCAGAACACATTTTTATGGCCAAATATAAATGGAACCATTTTAATAAACGAGACAGCTGTCTGAACAGAGATCAAATACGTTTTGACTGCTTGTGACTGTCACTGGAAACCTGGCTACTGTATATTAAAATCAAGTGGAATGTATTCAGAATGCACAATCAGTTCTTAAGTCAATACTCCAGTTTGATGCTGCAGAAACACACACTTTCCTTCTATGCTTCACCAGCTAAAAAAAAATGAACTTATATGTCAGAAGCAAGGAGCACGTAAGGACTCACAGATGTGCACAGACGGACAGCAAAGGTCCTGCTGGATAAAAGGTTAATTGGGAAGACTGAAAACTCCTAGTCTGAGGGATGAAAGAAGCCCTGGAACACAAAGCTGTGCAGTGGATGAGGAGGGACAGAGAGGTTTTAACATGGCAGAAATGACACTACAAGTGAGAGATATGAAATGAAGATGGCTTGAGTTAGTCTGTCAGAATATTGTGCTACACTGTAACGAGTACCGGCTGTGTTGAGAAAAAGTAAAACCCAAGAACATGTCAAAGTAAAAACTCTGTCAGCAAGGGGAAAAATGAGAGAGAGGAAAAATATGGAGGAAGAAACTGACTTTTCTGCTTTGCACATTCCCTCATTGCCTGCTGTAAACATAAATCAAGTAACCTTTATTCTCCAATTAAAACACACCGAAATTGAAAGGAAAACTTAAAGAGGTTGTTTTAGTTCCCCCAGGGTTTAAGACTATATACAGACAATAATTGAATTCCTGCTATTTAAAGTCATTTTTTAAAAATGGAGTGTGATGAAGCAAAGCCTTTTCGTAATGAGATCACAGAGAAAAAATCTAATCTTCAAACACTCCCTTTCCAGCACACACAAAATGAAGTATTTATTATTCATGAAAGGAAGCAACTCCTTATCTACAAAAGGTAACACATTCACAGAAAGAATAGAAACTTCTATATTTTAAGAGCACTTAAAATGATTCGACTTTATTATTATTATTATTATTATTTAATCTCTAAAATAATAATAGAACGCTCAAATAGAACGCAGCTTCATTCATTTTTTGTTTCAGTCATAATTGTTTTTAATAATTATCCATTCTTGACTACAAGACATGATACATACTGGAGCTGAACAATATATCATTTCAGCATCGATATCACAATGAGTGCCTCCACAATAGTCACATCGCAAAGTTATGCAATGCTGAGTTGACTATGCAGTGTATTTTTACATTTACATATACAAAACCACAAAGCATGCACTGCTTATTTCACTTTTATCTTTGCTTTATTGCATTCATCTATACTTGTAGTTTGTTTATTACATTTTATGCACGATTTACTCCTATACAGAATCATCCCAATCAATCTAAATTAATACATTTGATAAAACTTTAGGGACCAACTCTCATTATTAACTAGTTGCTTATTAGCATGGATATTATTGGCTACTCATTTGTACTTATAAACTACATATTCTGCATGATCTTACTCTGCCTTTCTAAGCCTACCCAATACCTTAACTACCTTAATAAAAAGAGGAAATTCAGTTAATGGTTAAAGGTCATATTTAATGGTTTGCTAATGGCGAGAATTGAACCTTAAAATAAAGTGGGACTATACATTTTCTCCAAATTGTGCTATTTGATCATTTGGTGAAATTGTATAGATACAGTTTATTGCAATAAATATAGCAGAAAAACAAAATATCGTGCAGCCCTAATACATACCCACTCTCATATTCTGATTCACTTGTAAACAATTAAACGTTCATTTAATGCAAGGGTTCTCAACATTTTTCACTTTGGGGCCCACTTCTTTCTTTATTTAAAGGTTTATTTATTAACATATATATTAGAGGTGTGAACCTATACTGGTCTCATGGTTCGGTTCAGTTACGATGATCATGCCATCGATTTGGTTTAATTCGATATTTCTGTGCATCACCGTGCATTGACGATGCTTTCCATACACAGTGTTGTATTTTGGGGGGTGGCTATAACAAGCTGTCTGTAAAACACACACACACAAATATGGACACACAGCACCACATTGTCTCACATTCACACACATACACAAACATAGACAGCACCAAACAAACACACACACACACACACGCGCGCACTCACACACACACGCCACGCGCGCTTGCTTGCTCGCTCTGGAGCGATATTGTGAGTCCGCCCACTCCTGTTAAAATTACACCAGAGTTACCGACCGCTCCCGCGCTTTTATTCGGAAATTTATTCCCGCGTGAACAGCTCCGCCAGAGCACGTCTGAAGCTCATATGCAAGTTTGGTTTACATTCTATGGCAGAAACACCATTGAGCCTTGCTAGATCCTCCACTATGGGCATGCGTCCTTTATGAAACACTCACAGGATATTAATTTGGACAACTATGCGGATATAAAATAGTTCACACAAAAATACACAAAGAGAGACTTTTACTTTAATTTCACATATAGTTTTGAATGCACAAACTTATGTGTACTAGTTGCAGACGCGATCATGAGGCTTTTTGCACCGAGTTTGAAGTAATCAACCAGAGAACAGGAGAAAGTGCATTACTTCCATCATTTTAAAATAGCAAATTATTAATGAAATTCCAAAATTATAGTATAATATTGAGAGTTCATTTTAAGCTATCTCGCGGACCACTTGCAGGATCGCTGAGGGCCACCGATTGAGAATCCCTGGTTTAATGCTTTATTTATTCTTACTTTGATATTCATTTTGAAAAGATACATTTTAAATATTTTAACAGGCATAGAATAACATGGAAAAGTAATTTCGTCCAGTATGAGGAAGCTTATTTCTGCCAGTGCTTTTATAATTTCCTTAAAAGCTGTTAAAGAGTTTCTTCCTTCCAAAGACATTGTAAAGCTCTTCCTTCCACTGGGAGCACTCATAATTAGGCAGGCTACATTTACAAATATTTCCTACACCTACAATTTACCTCGCAGTGAATCCTGTAGCTGCTCTGTAGTTTTTTCACATCGGTCATGCTGATGGACTCTGGCAGAGGACAGGAGCTCAGATCAAGAGAAGGGAAGGGGGGAAGGACATGAGACACATCTGCCAAAACACACACACACACAAACAGTATTAGAGCTGAAGGTGATTGTGCATGCATTCAGCTGTTTTGATGTGACTGTAGCAGGAGGTTTACCAATGTACTGCTGGTGATGCTGACACTGTGCCGCCACGCTTTGCTCAGGGGTGCTGGACAAATGCTGGGAGCCACTATTTAGACTGTCCCCCATCCCATCCATCTTGTGAAAGGGCTTAAACCTGGACACAGGAAATACCGACAGCAGGACTAAATGCAGGATTCACTACTGGGATTACAGAGGATATGACTAAGAGAGAAAGAGAAGAAGATTTTTCGTCAGGATGCAGAGCCAATGTCTAATTTAAAGCTGATCCGTGCACTTCCAACACATAAAAGAGCCTCTGATTTATGAAAAAGTAATTAGGAATTAGAAATGAAGAGTTCAGATGCAAAAACCTAAGTGCAGTCTGAAATTTCCATCGAAAGTGAACATCTTTCTCAGCCTCCTTTGTTTATGTTGAGATATTCCACTTTAAAGACCAGGAAAAGGACTTATTCTTTTCCATAAAAGTGATATTACTGAACATACACACAGGAGTCTGATAAAATGCTCAGTTTAGAGGAAAATTTCAGACGGCATTTAGAGGTTTTTGCATCTAAACTCTTCAAATAGAGCACAGGATTTAATGATATTTACAAGAATCATGTGTGAACTGGTTGCTAAGAACTATTATTTGGTAACACTGTGCTTTCATCGCAGGGACATGGAAACAAAACTGTTGTTGTGGCACATTTAAAAACAGAACACAGATGACCCATGTCTCTAAACGATTCTTCTTCTTCTTTTTCCAGTTGTTTTAATTACAGTTGGCAACACATTGTGGCATCTCTCTGAACACTGTAACAGGTAAAAAGAGTCTTCAAAGCTGTATCATGCATATTACTGAAGTTGCACCTCATTCACAACAGAGCACACTGATTGGTTCGAACCAAGTCTTTCTCATGAAATAATGTTGAAAACATCCCTTTGTACCATCCGGTACACGTTCCATGAACTTACTATAGTAATTACAATGAGTTAAGAAAAATTACATGTAACTAGCCCTAATGACAACCCATATTCTAACCCCAAAGTAAGCACATGTCAGCTATGTCACTTTGAAATAAAGTGTAACCTATTTTTATAAAGGATGTCAAGGTAAATTAATGACACATTTCACTAATGAATCAATAAGATGCTATTTGTAGCATAAATCACTTAACTTACATAAGTAAATGATTGATTGAGCGCATTATTAGTTTAATCAAGTCTGCAAAATCCAGGCTGGAGTTTCAGTCTGAATGCAAATGGAAACTGTGATGTTAGAAAAGATGCACAATTCTGGATCTGTTCACAACCACTTTTTTCTTTTCTTTTTAAAACTGAGATCACAGAGTTCCCACAAGTCTAGTATTGAGACAAAATAAATGTAATAAAAATGTAAAAATGTATATCCCGAAATGTATTATTGCTGCAAGCCATTTAAAAATTATTACAATAGTTTAAATAAAAAGTTTCATGAAGAATCTACATTTTTGAATTAATGAATTGAACAATTTTTTAATAACAAATATATTGCACCAATTACCCATTGCCACCTTCTGGACTAACAAATTAGTCAAGTTGTTTTCCTAGGTTATTTACAGTATTTTGATCACTATCATTAGCTATGTTTCCATCCAAAGATGCGAATTAAATTTATACACAAAACTGGACGTTTAAATAATGCAGCGTTTTCAACAAAATTGTCATTTCCTGATTACGAAACGGAATTTGCTGCGGTAGGAGAAGCTGCGTCAATCTTTGCTTTATTTACTAAATTACTTGCGCATCAGAAGACAATATGCTGTCACGCAAAGAAAGTGTGGTGGCATTTGAAGGCGTCAGACGCAGATGCTCTTGGCAATTCCGGAGGTAATTAATAACAGATTACCACTAATACTCAAATGGTTACTGCGTTTTAGAATGACCAAAACAACATTCAGATGTTTTACAGTGTGCTCAGCCTGCTGGTTTGTCCATTTACATATAATTTTAAAATTTTACATATAATATAAACGCATCCATCAACCGTTTTTATTTCCAAAATGTGCATAAAAATAGGTGGATGAAAACCTAGCTATAGACATTAGGGCTGCACAATAGATTGTTTCAGCATCGATATTGCAATGTGATCATTCGCAATGGTCACATCGCGAGCATACGCAATGTTGAGTTTGTATTATAATTCATCATTTGCATGTGTTTTTGATGCCTGCGATTGTATAATGACCTTAAAAGCATTCAAGCATAATAATTTGTACCATTTGTAACTTTAACAGCGACTCATTTGATTGAATTATTTTTATTTTCATTCAATTACTGTAAATGAATACTGTTAGACTGGGACAACGATAAAACACTTTTTCAATTGTATCTTTTTTTAAATTATATTTATAGATTGTTATGTGTGAAAATACTTAAACACATGCAAATACAGGGCGACGCGGTGGCGCAGTAGGTAGAGCTGTCGCCTCAAAGCAAGAAGGTCGCTGGTTCGAGCATCGGCTGTTCGCATTTCTATGTGGAGTTTGCATGTTCTCCCGTGTTTGTGTGGGGTTCCTCCGGGTGCTCCGGTTTCCCCCACTTTGTGGTATAGGTGAATTGGGTAAGCTAAAATTGGCCGTAGTGTATGACTGTGAATGAGAGTGTATTGGTGCTTCCCAGTGATGGGTTGCAGCTGGAAGGGCATTCGCTGTGTAAAACGTGCAGGATAAGTTGGCGGTTCATTCCACTGTGGCGACCCCTGATTAATAAAGGGACTAAGCCAAAAAAAAATGAATGAATGAACATGCAAATACACAAATGTACTGCAAATAGCACAGACCACATCGAAAATCTGTTGGGGGACCCTAAAAAGTTTATAGATTGTTTACTAGATTTTATGGATCACACGAACAGATCTAACATTATAAATTCTTTCCAAATAGAGATATTCAAGTTATCTGGTGAAAATGTATTTATACTGGAATATATATATAGCTAAATATCGCAATGCTAGATTTTTCCAACATCGTGCACCCCTAATAGACATTAGAGTTTATAAACACACAACAAAATTTATCCCAGGACTTCTGTGATCATTTGATTTTGTGTAAGGCAGAAAAAGAATAAAAGCTGTCTAACAACTGCTCACTCTGTGCAAAGTGCACAAGTTGACCGTTGAGGCAGAATGTGTCAAATTTGGGTATTCATGGGTATATTTTGAAAGTTAGATTAACACTGAGAATTATTGAGGCCTTCAGTAATAAGATTAAGTGACTGTCTGAATCGAGAACTTTAACTTTTTTCGAGATTTGAAAAATTGACTGTGACATGCATGAAAAGACATCGATGCCATGGGCCAAGACGTGACTTGGATATGAGATAAAGATTGCCTGCGAATGAGAAGGAGAGAGAGAGGATGTTTGTTTCACCTCTGCTTCTGATGGACAGGTGTTTGTCTCATTGCCATGTACTGCGTGTCCTCCTGCATACGGTTGAGAGGCGAGTCCGGCTTCAGACGAATGCCATAATAATGGTATTTTGAGTTCCCCCTGAAACACACACACACAGAAAAAAATGAGTTATCACTTTTTAATTCCAGCAACAACACACCACAATTTGAGACTGAACATCGTTTATTTTGGAGCGATCATTCTTTAAGTATTAAGTATAGAGTATCTGCTGCAAATCACTTGCTCTCAGTGTTTTTCCCTGTGCTGCTGCACTTTTCAGACTGGATTTTCTTTTCTTCTTTCTGAAAGCGACTAGCTGGTAATGCAGTTGCCTTTATAATTGCTTTATCTGTGGGGTGTAGTCTGACCTGGTACCAAGCCGGCGCGTGCGAAGGCCCATGAAGACGGAGCGGATGAGTTTGCCAAAAGAGGCGGCAATTAACCTGGATCCAGCTTTTGCTCCTGACAGTGTCTCAGATAGTGGTTATAGAGAGAGGCTTCGCGGCAGACTCACAACCTTCAGCGGTCTCGTAATTATCCAGCAGCCACTGCCAACTATACACACACACACACCCACACAGGATAATCAATATAACAGCATCTCAGCAAGCAGCTTTTCCACAAACAAGGACATTAACCAAACCACAAGAATATTTCATCATACATACGCTATACTGATGTAACTACCATATTTAACTGGCTGATAACAAGCACCTCATGGTATCTGCACACTTTTGCATTTTAACTACACAGATTTAAAAGAAATCTGTGGGATTTAAATGTAATTAGTTCACCCAAAAATGGACAAGTCTGTTATCATGTGTTGTGCTTAATGTCTGTTTTTATACTTGTATTTAACTTATGTATGTACCTGGCCAATTTATTTGCATTAAAGAGCCCCATAATGGGTTTTGAAATGACCTTCCATGCAGTGGTGTAACACAGCTCTAAATGAAGGGAAATATCCATCTAAGGCTTAAGTCTGAAAGTGCACAGTGTTTAAAAGTCAATCATCTTCAATCATCTTTAAAAGATTTGGACTCAGAGTGGTTTAAATAAATCGTCGGGGTAACGAATCTGTAGGCGTGCCAGCGTGATTGTCGATATGGAACTCAAGCCCCGCCCATTTGTTGCTCACGCAGACCTGGTAAAATTAAACCGCCCCTCCACAAACAATGTAGATAGAAAAAGAAGAAGACAACACGGTAGCAGATTCCGGTTGAATCATGTCACAAATACGATGTGCTCTGAAGTGTAAGGGAAAGATAGTGTTATTCTCCCTACCCAAGATGAGGCTGTGAAGAGTCAGTGGTTGAAGGTTATTTTTTGCAAAAAATACCTCAGCATTATAGCCCCAACCTTGTGCTGTGTTGCCCGTAGGAGTGCTATCTACATGCTTACATACGGGATTTGTTGGCCGTCTGTTAAAGGAAGAATCGAGAAGACTATTGGTGTATTGGGACTTTGTCAGAGCTTGATCAGAACTTTATCAGTACACAGTTCATGGACCAGTTTCTTCCTCCATTTCACAAGTGTAAAGCGTGTCGCACACCAGAAGTGCCGCTCGGCACCGCGACACGGCGCGCACATGACAGTTAAAACTATCACACACCAGACGCGCACATTCGCATGATATTTAACATAAAACTAATCAGATGGTGCTCTGTGGCGTGGCAGAAAAATGAGCAGTGTCCTGAGTCGTGGCTGGCGTGTACCCAGGGTGGTGTACCCTAATAGAAACTGTTTAGAATTCTGAAATGTATGGTGTTGCGTGGCACTATGCGGCGCACCGGCGCTTCTGGTGTGCGACCTGCTTAAGTAAGTGCGATTAAAATGGTTGCCTCCTTGTTTTTTCTAGCTTGCAAATTATGCATTTAAATGTGTTAACTTTTTATATTCTCATATCGCATCTAAAGCCATGTTGAAAACATGGCATGTGCCGCTTTCTTTACAGATTTAAATGCGTTTGTGAGCTCGCCATCCTCTGCCGTTTGTCGTTGCTATGGTCACTGTCAGCTGTTCCTAACCATGTGCGGCGGTCAAGTTTCAGAATAATTCAGCTTTTGCCACTGTGTGGATTAATACTGAATGTGTGTCATGGTTAAGAATAGAGAAATATGCTGGTGTTTAGCTGTGTTGCTTTAATGCACTCCTGCATTGGGCTCAACATACACTCTGCACTTCGACTACTTCAAAATTGTTGATAAGCCGTGGTGGGCGATTATCTCCGTCTTGTGCTGAACGCAGTCGGCCAAATCGCAACAGACTGGGTCATCAGACCAATCAGCGCAGATTAGCCTCACGCAAAGGAAGGGTTTGGGAACAAATGAATCGCTGAACAAATCATATGGGAGTCATTGGGATAATTAGGTAAAACTAAATCGTTATTATAAGACAGCGATGAAAGTGCTTTTTGAGCTTGCATGCATATAAGCCTGTTGTTGGAGACCCCCAAAACCAAAATATGATCTTTTTTAATGCATAATAGGGGCTTTTGAAATGTTGTAGTTTGAGGCTGAGTTAATAACAAAATTTCCAATTTTGGGTGAACAGTTTTAAAAGGAAGATAAAAAAGGTGGCTGAACAGATTCTCAAATTAGTCAACTATTTTTTAAACATGCAATGGGTGAGAGCTGCTCAAGTTTATGGGTGCAGATTCTTTGCAGGCCTCCCTGAGAACCAGGAAACAACATGGGACAGAGTTTTAAACACTCAACAAAGGCCTCTGTTTAAAATGAGTGAGCAAAAATTTCAAATTAAGCAAAATCAGACCCCTTAATAACACACTAACAACTAAAATTGACTAAAAACAAAAACAACTAAACTAAAAAAACTACAAAAAACTGCATATTTACAAATATTCATAGCCTTAAAATTTTGTAAAAACTACATTTTAATATAAAAAATATAAAAAATTAAATTTAAGGTTTAAATGCTTTTCCCAAGCACGTCTCAGACATGCTGATCCCTGAGATGTTGACTGAATAAGCAGTGTAATGTAAATGCAGGGGGGTCTGCAGTGCTTTAAATCTAAAATACACAGAGCAAGGGGGTTGTTCTGGAAAAAGCATGCTCACAACAGCAGTGAAAAGCAAAGCGAAGAAGCAGGCAGGATGAACTAAGCCTTTTTTTCAGGATTTGTTCCAGTTTCAATAAAGTTTTTTCCCAGTTTGACTTACATGGCTGTTGAGCAGGCTGCTTTTGTGAGTGGCAATCCCTTCAGACTTTGGAGGTTTTCAATCGCCATTTCAAGCTGAGGAAAAGTAGGAGCATGCAAGACAGGAAAGGGGGGGGAAGAGATGGAGAAAAAACAGGGGGTGGAAATTTGAGGGTGGGGGGGACAACAGAGAGTGAAAATGACACAGACAAACAAAAAAAAGAAAAGGAAATCAGTCTGTTAGCTGCAGCCGGACTTTGAGCATTTCCATTACAGTCTGTCAGTGTTTGCAGCCACATTCATTACGGGTGGACAAAAAGCATGCAAATGTGAGGAACTCAGAGGGTTACGCCACTCTTCCTGTCTCGGCCTCATATATGCTAATGAGCTGAACACACAGGGCGTGAGGTCAGGCTACTCTCAAACAGATGAGACAATCTCGCTAGCCACTTCTCAAATCACACAGTTAGCGAGGTCGTGCCCTCTGTAAAGACACTGTCGCGTTTGATGTCTGCCGCTAAAAAAAGCTGATTTAATTTAAGCCAAATAAACATGTTTTTCTGCAGGTATTAGCAGGGGAAAAGGGTACAAGTTTCTTAACTGGACTGTCTTTCCATACTATTTTAAAATACTATTTCAAAAGTTGGAATACAGAGAATAAGGCATGAAAAAAGATTCAGGAGAAAAGATTAGAGAGAGAGATATATATAAAGAGGCAGAGAGAAAGTTCTGGCAGAGTGGCGAAACTTATAAAGAGGGAGACTGGGAGAAGAGAAAAAAATGGGCATCTTTCCAAGTCTTTAAAAGGCTCCAGAGGGCCCTTGGCCAAATGGTAATGAGCCCCAGGGGTTGCTTTGTTTCGGAGGCCACTCAAGTGGCTGTGAAAACTGCTAAAACAAGGCAGAGCTGGATTATTTAGAGGCAGTCGCCTTTTTAAGCACTGTCCCTGCTTCCAGCCCACCTCATAAACTAGCACACTGTGAAAGAAAGCTAGACTCTCATGACAGTGTGTGTCATCTCTTCTCTACCCAGAACTCTTAGAGACAAATGTGTTTGCATGATGCATCTTTCTGAGAAAGGGACTCATGAAACACTGTTGTCGTGAAGGCGGCAAGAATAAACATCATCTATGACATGTTTTTGATTACCACATAAAAGTTCATTTTGACTTCATTTTGAATTCATTCACAAATGCGTTTTATCGATACATTCAGACACATCTTGAAGCGAGTGAACTTCAAGTCAGGCTTTATGGTTTTAATTCCCTATGTCTTTCTAGTGTGCTGCACACAATGTAAAATATATACTGTATCATGTTATAGGCTACATGGTTATGACAGGAGTTAAATATGCATTTAAGTTTGTGAAGACAGTTACAAGGGGTTGATTTCATAAAAACACTTATAAACTTGAGGGTTATTCAGCCCCAAAATTAACATTTAATCATACTTCACTCACTCTCATGTTGATCCACGGCCATTTGGTAACAAAAAATAAAGAGAAATTTCTGTCTCTGCAAGTGTTTATATTTGGATAAAAGATTTAATTAAATCTGTTCACCCTATTAAGTGATTGAGTCTCTTCAGAACTTTAGTTTAATTACACACCACCTCAGTTCATGTGGATTTAGTTCTTTTAACTTTAAAAAGTGTTTTTTGTCATATTTTGGATGAACAGACTAAACGAAGGGACAGAAATATCTCATATTTAATAAAAAATACCTTAATTTGTCTTCTGAATAGGCATGGGCCGGTAATAAGATTCTGAGGATATGATAACCTTGGATAAAAGGATCACGGTTTCACGGTATTGTGATTACTGCTCTAAATATATTCTTTTTAAATGTCTCTTTACAAATCACAAATGTTTCCTTTACAAATTAAAATCTTTGGATATCTTTTGTGCTAGAGATATATATCTATATCTTTATAAAATATATATAAATAAAAAAATCTTACACATACCTTAGGAACGGTATAGCTGAAAATTTTGGCGATTTTAAACCTTGACTTTTCCAAACCACAGTATACCTTAAAAATGTTTATTGTCCATAGCCTACTTTGGAAACAATAAGCTAATTTTCTTCACAAGTAGACAAGTTTCATTTTGGGGTATACTAACAATAATGATGCAGCGCATCACATACACTTTTAGTTGTAATAACTTGAAGCACAACTTTTGGGGAGATTTCACGAACTGAGGGATGAGTTATTGTTTTTGACCATGCAAGCATAACTCTGTACATTCCTGTCACACCTCATCTGGACTATAGAATTATTAGGCTATGCTTATTTTCAAAACCACAGCTCCCCCAAAACTCCCCTCCCATGTTACTAGTGTAGCGGTCTTCAAGGATTTCAGCACATTGGGAAAGTACCCATTGCAGAGTGATGAGCGTGAGGAGTGAGAGGTGTGGTGGCGTCCACCATCCATTCCGCCGTGGATCAGATAGGCACTGCCGCTGGAAATGATCTGACTGCCACCCACATCCATGGCGATTCCCACCATGCCATGAGCGGGCACTCCACCAGAAGAGACGACTGTGGTTACCTGAGCACCACCCGCTTGAGAGTCAAAATAGGCACTTCCACTGCCCTGTCCATACAGCTGGGACTCTGGGGTTATAAGAGTATGCAGCACGACTGAAGAAGGGAGAAAAAAGGCAGTCGTGTTTAATGTTTAACATTGTCTTGATTTTCAAAACACAACTACTGACTTTATCTTTTTAACAAACTTTAAAACAAGTTGGTTTGATCTAGATGTTCTGTTTTACCCTAATTAAACATATTTTATGATTAAAGAAGTCGCCATATTCTAACAAAAGTGTTTCTCAACCACGTTCCTGGAGGACCACCAGCTCTGCACATTTTTCGTGGCTGCGTCCGAAATCGCATACTTCCATACTGTATAGTATGCTAAAAACAGTATGCATGCCTAGTTGTGTCCAAATTCATAGAATTCGAAAAAAAAAGTATGTGAGAAGTACCCAGATGACCTACTACTTCGGCGAGATTCTGAAGTGTGCATCCGATGCACACTACGCTATCCCATGATGCCTAACAAGAGAATTAATTAATGTGAGTGAAGTGGCGCAACTGACGCGGGTAGGTCACATGATCATGACAAAATAGCGGATATAGTATGTCAGAGTTCAATTCATACTTTCATACTGTATATAACATAATTTCCTAATGGTCGAGCAGTACATTTAAATTAAATGCTAGTACCTATTGAGTAGTAGGTGATTTCGGACGCAGTCCATGTCTTCTCAAACAAAAACACCTAATTCAGATCACCAGCTCATTAGCAGAGACTGAAAGGCCTGGAATGAGCGTGACAGACAAGAGACACTCCAAACATTAGTGTTGGTGGCCCTCAGGAACATGGTTGAGAAATACTAGTCTACAACTTTTTAAATAATGACATAATCTTTAATATTTAATTTGAGGCAATTAACTACACAGTGGACATAGACATACAGAGAAATGATCCCAAGCTGCTTGGGTTTTCAATATGGTTATGGTTTTTGTTTTACAAAATATTAAGAAAAAAATCATCATTAAGTTTTAAAATGCAAATAACTATATAAAAACTTACACAACTTACACAAAAAACTATATAAAATAAAACATTCAGTCCGTTACAGATTTTTAGATAACTTTGGGGAGAGAAAAGTAGAATGTATAGAAATTAATGTATATTTTATACCATATTCCATTTTTGTGTGAAATATACAAGTTTAAAATTCTTTTGATAAATGATAATGATTTAGTATGTTTGTTCAGCAATTGTATTTTAGCAATAAACATTTAAAAAGTGTCATGAATACTTCTCTTTCTGCTGCAAAAATGGCCCTACTATTGCTGATTATACAATAGACCATTTCAAAGTGGCGATGACATTGGCCCATAAACATATCCTGCATCTTGTAAAATCTATTCCATAACTTTAACAAGAGGAAATTCAATTATAGATTTATGTTAAAACAGCTATCATTATTTATCAATATGTTGACCTTATTGGATCTCAGAAGCCATAGAAAATGTAAAAGAGGAAATATTTTTTTCCACTGTTATTGTTTACATTGTTCAAAATGGTCTAATATTAACATTTAAAAATAACACCACACTTTCAAATGAATCACATATAGCGCCAAACAACAATTATTGCGTCACTAGTTTAACGTCACAGTTATCGCTTAAAAGTTTATGAAAATGTGGCAATATAAAAATATCCTTGACATCAGAGTTACATCCTCAAAGTGAACAACATGAATGCATCTGACAGACAGAAGGGTGCTTACATTGTGCCATTGGGGTAGGACACGCCTCTGCACCTCCACATATTGCACCTTGCTGGGAATGGTAATGCTGAACCTGCTGCACCTTCAAACACAAACACACACACACACGGATCAGACTGCTGCCAAATTACCACAGCGAAGTTCTTGAGATGTGCTAATGCAGATTCTGTAAGGGAAATGAGACAAACAGCTGTAGGCAGGAGGCAGCAGGCAGTAGGGGGCAGTGAGCACAAAGGTTCACCTCAACAATCAGAGATGCCCTGTCGATGCCCAAACTACTTATTAACATATTAGCCCGCAACAGCCCAAGCGTGACGTGCGTGAAAGTAAAGCATGTCTGCATTTCGGGATTCTGACAGTATGCTGGGAGAGAAAGAGTGTGATGGAAAGACAATACAGTCACGAGAGAGTGAAAGAGATATGTAGAGAGGCAAAAGATAAGACAGAGGTGTTGCGGGTCCTCAGGATGTGCAGTGAGCGTGCAGGGTTTGATTGACTCTTCTGTATGTGTTGTGTGTGTGTGTGTACCTGCTGAGGGGACCTGTTGCACTCTAGCACTGGCAACTGCTGCACCTGGAGCTCCCTTCTGGGAGAACCCGGTGGCCTGAACTAAAACACGCTGCAGGTGAGGGACACACACACACACAAATGTCAATATTAGACCCTTTTCTCTTTGAAATGTGGAGTGCGGAATTGTTTCTATGTGACAGTTCTCTAAATCAGAGCAAAATAAGTTAGTTTGGAGTCTATTTTGGGTGCTCTTTATTAGAATATTTACCTATATATATATATATATATATATAGTAAACATTGTGCAATATTGGTTCATTGTGCAATAAGCAGGCATGACTTTGGAACTCTGAGAAATCTTTATTTTATTTCTTGTTTAGTCCGTCAAGGTTAGATGCAAGTAAATACTTGAACACAATACATTGAATAAGGTTTTATTATAGAAATTGTAGATGAAAATCTAATTGACATTTTTTTAATATAATTACTTCTATATAATGGCTTGATTTTAAATGAAATGGTATATAAATAAACATGACATGACATGACTGGAGAGTCAGAGGCCATGCAAACATGTACACAATACCATTTTACTATGTTCAGAAATGCTTCTTACCTCCTGTTTTCTCAGCACTGTCATTGTTTTATTCTGTTATTAAAAAGACAGCACATACTTACACATCTAAATGCTACTTCTAGCAGTGTGTATGGTGTATGGATGTTTTGCAGTAAACCACTGCAAAGTCATTTTAAAGTTCTTTTTAATCCTAAGTGAAGACCATAAAAGAACTTTAGCATGTGCATTTTGGGGGCTTAAAAAGCCAATTCTTTCGAGTATATATACTACCTGACAAAATTCTTGTCTCCTATCCAAGTTTTAGGAACAACAATAATAACTCTGCTTCTAGTTGATCATTTGGTATCAGAAGTGGCTTGTATGAAATGCAAAGGCCTCTAGATTACGCTTCTTTTACCAAATAAAATATGATCATGCCTTGATTTTAATTATATAATTAGGACAGTAAAGGTCTGACTTGCTTAGGACAAAAGTCTTGTCACTTAAGAAAAATAATGTACAGTATAGAATATAAAGTCATGGTGCAGTGGAAAAAATAATTAATATTGGTTTGGACTTCTATGAGCTTGGAGGACTGAATCCATACATCTCTGCAATGACTCAGATAACTTATTAATAAAGTCATCTGGAATGGCCAAGCGTTTTTGCAGGACTCCCAGAGTTCATCAAGTTTCTTTCGATTCATCTTCAATGCCTCC